>NW_015505660.1:23890-45708 GCF_001515645.1 Sinocyclocheilus grahami | reverse complement strand
TATATATATATATATATATATATATATATATATATATATATATATATATATATATATATATATATATATATATAAAATAGTAAAATATATAATAAAATATGTATTTATATATATACACTACCAGTCAAAAGTGTGGGATCAGACTTGTAATGTTTTTAAAGAAGTCTCTTCTGCTCATCAAGGCTGCATTTATTTGATCAAAAATACAGAAAAAAACAGTAATCTTGCAAAATGTTATTACAATATAAAATAATGGTTTATATTTTAATATTGTTTAAAATATAATTTATTTCTGTGATGCAATGCTGAATTTCCATCAGCCATTACTCCAGTATAAAGTGTCACATGATCCTTCAGAAATCATAATAATATGCTGATTTATTATCAGAATTATCAACAGTTGTGCTGCCAAATATATTTTTGGAAACTGTGATACTTTTTTCAGGATTCTTTGATTAATAAAAAGCATTTATTCAAAATGTAAATCTTTTCTAACAATATAAATCTTTGCTATCACTTCGTAACAATTTAACAGATCATCGCTGAATAAAAGTTTTCATTTCTTTCAAAAAAAAAAGAAAGAATAAAAGTTTACTGACCCCCAACTTTTGAACTTTAGAGTATATTGTTAGAAAATATTTCTATTTTAAATAAATGCTGTGCTTTTTAACTTTTTTTCATCAAAGAATCCCGAAAAAAAGTATCACAGCTTCCCAAAAAATATGAAGCAGCAACAGTTTCCAGCACTGATAATAAATCAGCTTATTATTATGATTTCTGAAGATCATGTGACACTGATTTCTGTGACTGGAGTAATGATGCTGAAAATACAGCTCTGATCACAGGAATAAATTAGATTTTAATGTATATTAAAATAGAAAAATGTTATTTTACATCATAATAATATTTCACAATATTACATTTTTTCCTGTATTTTTGATAATGCAGCCTTGATGAGCAGAAGACACTCCTGTAAAAAACACTAAAAATCATTCTAATCCCAAACTTTTGACCGGTAGTGTATTTATATATACATACTAAGTAAATAAAAAAATATAAATAATAATTATGCATTTGAATAAGAGTGTGTCACCAGCGTGTCAGTGTTGGTATGATGGATCAACCAGCCTTTCTTCAGCACTCCACTGTTCCTTCTCTTGCTGTGTTTGACTGACTGCACCACTCGCATCAGAGGGATATTAACACTGAAGCACGGCCTGACACACACACACACACACACACACAGAGAGAGAGAGAGAGAGACGTGAACATCTGAGCTCAGTCTGCAGCTGATCAGGTGGGATGTGGATCCTTACGCATTGGGCGGCTGCAGCGGCGTCACTTCTGCGGCCGGAGGGTCTTTATATCGCAGCTCTTCATAAAGATCGTTCACTGACACCACCGCCACGCTGTCATCAAACTCTGAAAATACAGTACACTCGCTTGATCACAACAAAACACACAAATAAAGACATCATATACAGTCAAATCAGATCATACAATGTTTTACAGCAGCTGAGGGCCTGATCGAGAGCCGACTCCCATGACGGGCCGTCCTGATCCGCAAACACACAGTACACCAGAGATCCCGTCACCAGCTCGAACGAGTGTGCGCTGTTGCCTGGCAACACTGGAATAGTGAGCTGAGCCGAGCCTCGAACCTGCAGCACCTCTGAGAGAGAAATCTCCTGAAATGAAGAACACACAACTATGTTAAAAACTTCATGACAGTCCTAAGATGAACTGTGCGTCAAATGTTGCTCTATTTCACATTATGAAGCGTTAAAGGTGACATGATGCATTATAAAGACTTACAAACCTTATAGTACTTATTGCTGATTTCATTCGGGTACATGGTGATACTTTTCCCATCTAATACCCAGTAGTGACGTTTTCTCTGCAAAGAAAAACATATATAAATATTTATAATAATATATAATAAGAACACTTGTAAATATATATATATATATTGATTAATAAAAAGCATTTATTCAAAATGTAAATCTTTTCTAACAATATAAATCTTTGCTATCACTTCGTAACAATTTAACAGATCATCGCTGAATAAAAGTTTTCATTTCTTTCAAAAAAAAAAGAAAGAATAAAAGTTTACTGACCCCCAACTTTTGAACTTTAGAGTATATTGTTAGAAAATATTTCTATTTTAAATAAATGCTGTGCTTTTTAACTTTTTTTCATCAAAGAATCCCGAAAAAAAGTATCACAGCTTCCCAAAAAATATGAAGCAGCAACAGTTTCCAGCACTGATAATAAATCAGCTTATTATTATGATTTCTGAAGATCATGTGACACTGATTTCTGTGACTGGAGTAATGATGCTGAAAATACAGCTCTGATCACAGGAATAAATTAGATTTTAATGTATATTAAAATAGAAAAATGTTATTTTACATCATAATAATATTTCACAATATTACATTTTTTCCTGTATTTTTGATAATGCAGCCTTGATGAGCAGAAGACACTCCTGTAAAAAACACTAAAAATCATTCTGATCCCAAACTTTTGACCGGTAGTGTATTTATATATACATACTAAGTAAATAAAAAAATATAAATAATAATTATGCATTTGAATAAGAGTGTGTCACCAGCGTGTCAGTGTTGGTATGATGGATCAACCAGCCTTTCTTCAGCACTCCACTGTTCCTTCTCTTGCTGTGTTTGACTGACTGCACCACTCGCATCAGAGGGATATTAACACTGAAGCACGGCCTGACACACACACACACACACACACACACAGAGAGAGAGAGAGAGAGACGTGAACATCTGAGCTCAGTCTGCAGCTGATCAGGTGGGATGTGGATCCTTACGCATTGGGCGGCTGCAGCGGCGTCACTTCTGCGGCCGGAGGGTCTTTATATCGCAGCTCTTCATAAAGATCGTTCACTGACACCACCGCCACGCTGTCATCAAACTCTGAAAATACAGTACACTCGCTTGATCACAACAAAACACACAAATAAAGACATCATATACAGTCAAATCAGATCATACAATGTTTTACAGCAGCTGTCATACATGGAGACGTACACAACATGACTCAGGACGTTTAACATGCTAAAAATATTTTTAACATTTTTATATTTATCTATGCATTTTAAACTGTTCTGAACTGCTATATTCTGCTCACCTAGGCTGCATTAATTTGATCAAAAATACAGTTAAGACTGTAATATTGTGAAATATTTTTACAATTTAAAATGAGTGTATTCTATTGTAATATTTCTTCAAATGTCATTTATTTCTGAGATCAAAGCTGTATTTTCAGTGTCACACGATCTTCAGAAATCATTCTAATATGCTGATTTGAAAACAGTTGCTGCTTCATGTTTTTGTGGAAACCATGATACATTTTATTTTTCAGGAATCAATAAAACATTATATATGTCTTTACTGTCACTTTTGATCAATTTAATCCATCGCTGCTTAATAAAAGTGTTATTTCTCCTTCAAAAAACTTACTGACCCCAAACTTTGAATGATAGTGCATACATTTAATTATTTTTAACACATTCACATTTGGATCATGTTGGAAGTAAACCTAATGTCTGAGAATGCTTTAATTTATGCAAAATGTACATGTCAATACTGGTTTCCAGTATTTTATCAGCATGGTGGAAATGTTGTATATATAATACAAACACATAATTTATATCATATAAATATTAAATGATAAATAAACAAATAAACATGCAATTAGGCAATAAAACAAAATGTAAATATTCGGTGTATATATCAAATATTAATACAAATACATTTTAAATAAATAAAATATTAATATAATAAATATAAATACTACATAATAAATAAGCAACTAAGCAAAAAAAAAAAAATCTTTTTTTTTTACTGTCTTTAATTTATGCTGATGTCTCTATAGTGGTGGACTCATAAACTAAAACATAAAGGTTTTATTTAAATGTCAAACAATATTATCACAATGCAAAAAGTCCTACAAGTGGGATGCAAATTCTTTATGATAATTTAGATTTTCCTCCTTTGATTTGGGGTGAAATGTGACCTAGAAATGTTTTTATCCCAAACTGACCTTCTCCGTTTGCTTTCTCACCCCTGCAGTCAGGAGGAACGAGAGTCACACACCTGCGATGACAATTAAACCTACAGTCTGGAGAGAAACGCAGAGAGAAAGGAAGATGTTACTGCTCTTTCTGAGAAGCGCTGTTGAAAGAGCACCAGAACACACCTGTAGCCAATCAGCAGTAAGGGGCGTGTCAACTCATGATGGGGGAGGGGCCTGTTGCATAGAATGTTCATGCATTTGGGGGCGGGGCTAACAAGATAGGGGTGTGGTCCTTTTGGTTCAGGGCGTGTTTTAATAACTTTCTCAGGATCAATTTGGCCTTGGATCTTTCTACTAAAAATGTTTCCAAAGAGGCTTTCTTTGTGATTTTTCTTTTTGAGGTGATCTCTCACCGGAGCACTGCATGCCCTGTCTGAAGAGGCCCTTGAGCAGCCGGAAGCAGTACTGGCAGACCGTGGGTTTGGTGTAGGTGTGAATGTGGAAGGTGTGCGGGACGCGAGGCCGGGCCTCCTTCCCATCCGACAGCCCCACAGACACCGGCACGTCGGCCCAGGACGGCGGGCGCGAGCGTGAGCGCGACGGCTTCGACATGCTGATCTGAGGGACAAAACAAAGGTTTTCAGGGAGCATTTCAAACACCTCGCAGAAACGTGAGCGTCGGTTCGGATCGTCACCTCCTCCAGACTCCCGCCCGTGTGACTGGAGAGCGACGGAGTCCTCGGGCGTCCCGGAGGAAACAGAGACAGACTCGGGCCGCAGCGGCGAAACACGCGAGAGCAGTCGTTGGGCAACTTAAACGCACAGCGCTTGTGGAAATCCAGACCGCAGCCTGCAGAGAGCAAGTCAAAGAAAAACTCTCAAACGCTTCACTTTTCGCAACACTCTTAAGACATTAAACAACATAATGCAACACAAATGCCATAGAAACTAAGCAAAAAATGCAATATGTTTTCAATACATAAATATTTATAAATAATATAATACATCTAAAAATGATAATAAATATAAAAAATGAGCAATTAAGCAATAAAACAAAACGTAAATATTCTGTATAAGTCTTTGTTTTAATGCATGTTAAGTGCTGCACATTTCAGTGTTAAACAGCGTAATGCACCAAAAGTCAAACTAAACATAGATGGCATTTACATGAATGTTTATACATAAAATCTATTTTAAATATACAGTACACATTTATATTACAATAATAAATATAAAAATTATAATAAATAAATATACTGAGTAATAAATAAATAATTAAGCAATAAAATAAAATGCAACTATTCAGTTCAATAAATATTTTAAGCAATAAACAAATAAATAAGCAATTAATAAATACAACTAAACATTAACAACAATGCAGAAACTAAGCAAAACAATCTAATACATGTAAATATATATTTATAAATAATATAATTATTAATATAACTAAAACTAAGCAAAAACATTAAATAACATTTTAATACATATAATTGATATTAATAAACATTAAATACAAATATTAGAATGTATAAATAGATAAACTCTTCATAACACAACAAATATACTGTTTTAAACCAGATCATGCAACAAAAGGAAAACCAAACATCATGGCATAAAAACGAAGCAAAAATAAATAAAATAAAATAATAAATATTCATAAAAAATATATTATTGACATTATGAATATTTCATAAGAAACATCAATATCATAATAATATAAATATTAAGTGATACACAAACAAAAGCAATTTACCAATTAAATAAAACAAGGATTTTATATAAGACTTCATCTTACTGCATTTGAAGTATTTCACGTGGTCGTACCTTAACAAACAAACAGAAGTCGGCACACCATTGGCTCCAAAGATGCAAAACAATTTAATAATGGACTTCACACAAGGTTATGTTTCGAGCTCACAGGCTCTTCATCAGACTTTGGAGCCTATGGTGCATTAACTTTTGTTTGTTTTTTATGATTTTTTTTTTGTCAAGCACCCACTTTTGAGCATTTTTTGCTATTGATGTGTGTGCATTGGTTTTGTCTTTACGTAGTCATACCTTCACATTTCAGGCCCTGTCGGACGAGTCCCCATAACATCTCACCGCAGTAGTGACAAAACGTAGGTGTGCGATACGAATGGACAACCAGAGAATGTGGACGGTACTTTGTCTCGGTCACTGAAGCCGCTCCTAGAGGAATCAACATGACTGACAGCTGTCAACATCATCTGCAGTGATAAATGATGCGAGCAGTGACCGGATGGTGTGTGTGTGTGCGTGTGTGAGTGTGAGTGAGTGTGAGTGTGAGTGTGAGTGTGAGTGTGAGTGTGAGTGTGAGTGTGAGTGTGAGTGTGAGTGTGAGTGTGAGTGTGAGTGTGAGTGTGAGTGTGAGTGTGAGTGTGAGTGTGAGTGTGAGTGTGAGTGTGAGTGTGAGTGTGAGTGTGAGTGTGAGTGTGAGTGTGAGTGTGAGTGTGAGTGTGACCCGTATGTCGTGTTTTTCAGTTAGTCTCTGTAAGATCTGCTCTGTGTTCGGCTCATGTCTGAATAACAGCAGCTTCTCACCGAGACCCACGACACTGCACTCCGGAGCCTTAAACACACACACAAAAACACACAAACATTAAACATACATTGGCTATTTGATTTGACTTGAACTCTGAAGTACGGGACACTTGCATGCTGTCAACAACATGCAAATTATTCAAAAAAGTACAGAAAAGTATAATAAAATCTAAATATTATGTGAAATATCATTATGCAACAAAAGTAATACCAAACATCATCACAGAAAGTAAGCAAAAAACTTAAAATATAAATAAATATTTTAAATACAATGTATATTATAAATATATTATAATAAATATTACATAGAAATATTAAATAAAATATATTAAATAGAATAAAATAAAATCATAACACATTAAAAATAATGCAACAAAAGTAATGCAAAAAATCATGTCAGAAATTAAGCAATGAATCAAATAAGAAACAAATAAAAATGTGGAATAATACAATTTATATCATGAATAATAAATATTAAATATAGTAAACAGGTAAATACAATCATCATAAAACAATAAAATACTGTTAATGCAACAAATGTAATACCAATCTTCATGTCAAAGACAAACAAATGAATAAATGAAATCCTCATAACACAAAAATACTGTTTTAAGCATCATAATGCAACAAAAGTAATACAAAACACCAGCAATAAAAAAATAAAACATCTAATATTTTAAGACTTCTAGCATTTTAAGAGATTTTGTATATTGTTAAAAGAATTTCAGAAATGTGGCCCTCAAGAATACAGCAAACTCCTGCACCGTTTCACAGTACAGACACACGATCAAACACTGAAAAACGACTCAAATGTCTGTCACGTCTGTTCTCTTCTACAGTGCATTTCTCAGGGTGTAAATAAGATCGTCTAATATAATCACAACCACACACTCATACAGACGCACGCAGGGCACAAACGCTCCTTTAAGAAATATGAAGCTGAAGTGTCTGTAAGAAGCATGTGCGTTCAGTCTGTGTCTGAAGCCGCAGCTCTAATCATCAGATGAGGGTGAAAGTGGGTCAGATCATGATGGCACTGCAGCGGCTGAACGACTGCATAACTCTCATGCCGACAGCTCTTAAATGTCAATCATTCGCGTTTCAATTCAAACGGATGTGAGTCAAACTGAGACTCTCCTCAATAACTCACACCTGATATTCAATCCAAGGTCTGTGAACTCTGAACACATTAACTGTATCAAAAACAACGTGAATTGTACTCATTTTATCTGGCTAACAATATTGAGACTACAAAATCATGGAGTGCTTTTGTGCCAATATAAATTGTTTACATACCTAAATAAACGAAAGTGGGGTAAACAGGGCTCGTTTTGAAAACCCCAGACGGCACACGTGCGTCTGCAAGATGTCTGTTAAAGATCGCTTGATCTGGAAAGCATCTGCTGTCTACAAACATCTCATAGACATCTTTAAGATGTCAGTTTTACGTGCATTCTAAATCATAAACATCTTAAAGACATCTTCTAAACGTCTGATAGGAAACGTCCCATAGACGTATCGCAGATGAGCGAACAAATAAAAAAATACGTCTTGCAGACGTCAAATAGACTATCAGGGACGTTCTCGTCTATATGCGAAACTTTTCAAAAAAGACAAGGAATCGTTTTTGCGTAAATTAATTAATTTGTCATGTGCATTATTTATTTATTGATTGATGTGAATTGCAGCGCTAGGGGGCAAGCTTTCAATGACAGCACTAAAACTGTGGGATTACAGTTTTTTGGGGGGAAATATGATGCAATAATAACCGCATTTTAACATCTACTTTAAAAATCCCACAGCATTTCACCATCACAGTAATTACTTCATTAGCTCAATACCATATTCACAGCTTCATTATGTGCTTTATTTGTAATTTAGGCCTTCCTCTTCCACATCAGCTTCAAACAACATTCAACTTCCTGTTTGAGACTAAACACTCACGAACGTCTGAGAACACGTTCACTCTCAACTTAAATGCATGACAAACAGACAAAAAAGGCGAAAGTAAAAGCAGATCTTAAAGGAAAAAATAAACTGGTTTCTCTATGAAACTTTAACGATAAGGGTTCAGGGTGTTAAACCCACTTGAAAGATCTGAAAATTTGACAAACACATTATCAAACTGCAGTTCTGTTCCATCCTGTTACACGCCACTCAAGAAGCTGGTCAGGGTGACGCTTTGTTGTGGTGCTGCGCAGATGTGAAGTGTTTACCTCATTTTCAGATCACTGGAGCTTCTGGAATCACTCGCTTCACATAGTGTACTATGTCTTTACCTGCAGAAGGGTCGTTCACAAGCTGTGCATGTGCAATAAAGATGCTTCATCGCTGACATTTCCCTGAGAGCACACGTACATCACAGAGACGTCTATTTGACGTCTACAAGACGTTTTTTTTTTAAAGTGTTTGCTCATCTGCAATACGTCTATAGGACGTTTCCTATCAGATGTCGAATAGACCTTTAGAAGATGTCTTCAAGATGTTTATGATTTAGAATGAATGTAAAACTGACCCCAGAGAGCACACGTACGTCTGCAAGATGTCTGTTAAAGATCTCTTGATCTGGAAAGCATCTGCTGTGTTCAAACATCTGACAGACGTCTTTCAGATGTCAGTTTTACATACATTCTAAATCATAAACATCTTAAAGACATCTAATAGACGTCTATTTGACATCTAAAAGGAAACGTCCTATAGACGTACTGCAGATGAGCAAACACTCTAAAAAATACGTCTTGCAGACGTCAAATAGACGTCTCCGAGATGCATGTACGCTATCAGGGACACCTTAAAGACGTCTATGAGATGTTTGTACACAGCAGATGCTTTCCAGATCAAGCGATCTTTAACAGACATCTTGCAGACGTACCCAAGCTATCTGGGTTCTGAGCTTTGGTTCCTCTAATGGATCGTAGGTAGATATTCACCTCGCCCAGTGATCTTTATGCTTTCTGTTTTCTAAGGTATCCAGTTATTTCGATGTGAGAAACCGCTGCAAATGATTCAGTGCGTGAGTGAACTGTCTGAATGAATCGAATTGACTCACAAACCATTTCAAACAGTTTTACGGATTAGATAAAAAATGATTCATTTTCGAATCTGGCATCGTCTGATTCATAACAGCTGATTGAAAACACAAGACTTGATTGGTGAAATGTTGTCAGGTTAAAAAAAACAAAAAAAAACAGAAGTGAGCTATTTTCTTTGAAAGTGCCAGACTTCTGAGTAGCCGCTACTGGTAAATAACTAAAAGAATAACAAAGTACATATTATGTCAAAATAATATGAAAAGAAATACCAGTTTGCACTATCAAGCAGCATAACGGATTGTTTTTGTATAGCTGAAATAACTGGAAGTGAATGACACAACGGAATTTGCGCACTTACATAAAAGATAAGGTGGATACTGAAGCACAGCAGTATTTTACTGAAGCTCATGCCCTAGTAAAAAGGGTCTAGTGAAACCCTGGTTCAGTTAGCAACTATTCTGCAACCCTTTTTTCAGGTCAAAACTCTTTATAGATATAGATATGAACAATTTTTTAACAAAAATTGAATTGCATGAAACCAAAAAATAATTGGGGACCAACCACAATGCCATCACAGTCCCCTAAATGTAATTTTCCAAAATGTGCAGTATAACACTGCACACAACTGCATCCCACAATGCAATGCAATGCACTTGACTTGACCTTACATTTGCAATGAACCGCTAACCATGTTTTATTTATTTCCCCTTGATTTTGTGTTCGGATCTAAGATGCTTTTATAAAAACAAAAAGAGAAGGAAGTGCAACATTTTTAAACCATAATTAAAATAACAATATTTTCATATAACCGTATTTCTGAGACAACTGATAATAAACATGCAATGTAATGAGGTCATGTAAAAATATTAACATTTATCGTAATACACAATACGATTCCCATACTATTTATAGTAAACTGTTGATACTGTAAAGTATGCATGTGCGTATGTGCATGTCTCTAATGTATAATGACGTTAGGTGAGATCAGTTAGCGTTCATGTGTGTGTATATGGGAGTGTATCCAATGAAGGTCAGTGTGTTTGTGTGTGTGTGTGTGTGAGATGATCCTGTCCCACTGCAGTGGAAACGGCACCATAAGAAGGTCAAGCAGAGAAACAGTGTGTGTGTGTGTGTGTGTGTGTGTGTGTGTGTGTGAGTGAGTGTGTTAGGGGAAGAGTCTGTGGTTGGAAAGTTACATGCAGATGCTGTGAACCACAGCGGACAAACAGAGAGGCGGCCGGAGGGGGAGAGATGCTGAAGGAGGGCTGAGTTACTGATGAGTGTGTGTGTGAATGTTTGAGTAGCACCTAATTCAGTAGCATCTTGACACACACTCTCTTTAACTTCCCCTTCTTTCACAGAAACAAAGAGGTGTGAATTCTTCAAATAATTAAAAAAAATTGTAAGGTTAAAACCCTAAGACAAGCATTAATATTGATCATACTTACTGTTGTGCATAGCAACAGCCTAGCAACTACCTTAGTTATCGCAACTTGGCAACCGCATAGTGATCTGCTAAAAACACTCTGAGCACCTTAGTTATCGCCGAGCAACAGCCTAGCAACCACCTGGAACAACCTGGCAACTACACGGCAATCTGCTAAAAACACTCTGACTGAGCACCTTAGTTATCGCATAGCAACAGCCTAGCAACCACCCGGAACAACCTGGCCAATGCACAGTGATCTGCTAAAAACACTCTGAGCGCCTTAGTTATCGCATAGCAACAGCCTAGCGACGACCTGAAACAACCTGGCAACTACACGGCAATCTGCTAAAAATTACTCTGAGCACCTTAGTTATCGCATAGCAACAGTCTACCAACCACTCAAAACAACCTGGCGTCTGTTCACTGATCTGCTAAAAACTACTGTGACTGAGCACCTTAGCGACCACATAGCAACAGCCTATCAACCACCCAGAACAACCTGACAATCTGCTAAAACTACTCTCTGAGCAACATAGCGACCACCAACAGCCTAGCAACCACCCAGAACAACCTGGCAACTGTCCATCTGCTAAAACTACTCTGAGCGACATAGCAACACCCTAGCAACCACCCTAGCAACTGAAACTGCACAGCTATCTGGCAATACACTCTGAGCACCTTAGTTTCCACATAGCAACAATCTAGCAACCACCCAGAACAATCGAAACTGCACTGCAATCTGCTAAAACACTTTGAGTACTTTAGCGACAGCCTAGCAAACTCCCAGAGCAACCTGGCAACTAGCAATCTGCTAAAACTACTCTGAGCAACATAGCGACCAGATAGCAACAGCCTAGCAACCACCCAGAACAACCAAAACTGCACAGCTATCTGTTAATATGCTCTGAGCACCTTAGTTACCATATTGCAACAGCCTAGCAACCACCCAGAACAACCAAAACTGCACAGCTATCTGTTAATATGCTCTGAGCACCTTAGTTACCACATTGCAACAGCCTAGCAACCACCCAGAACAACCAAAACTGCACTGCAATCACCTAAAACACTCTGAGCACTTTAGTGACCACCTAGCAACCACCCAGAACAACCTGGCAACCTGCTAAAACTACCTCTGAGCAACTTAAGGACCTCATAGCAACAGCCTAACAACCACCTAAAATCTCTGATAATAATGAGCATATGACAGTCAATATTCATGGACTTCACAATCTGTTGAAAGTGAACTCAGACTGCATGTTTGTTTTTTAGGCACCTGTTGTGAACCAATCATTGTTTAAACTTTTAATGCACTAAAGGCAGAAGATGCAGTATGTTTGATGAACCTGTGGGTCCTGCTAACGTTCCTATTTAAAACTGAAAGGCTGAAGGCAATGAAAAGGTGCTTTTGTTGTTGTTGGAGAGAGAGACAATAGTCCTAGCAATAGTGTGTTGCAGTGGTTTGTATGGATTGTCTGTGTGCGCTTGACCTTTTGACTGTGGAAAGCAGCCTTCACTGAAGACATTGTCAGTAATGCGGTTATTAGAGTGGGTGTTTGACTGACACTGCATGAATGTGCAAACACATACAGGAAAAGTTGACCAAATATGTAAATTCTGTCATCATTTATCCAAAGTGTACCTAAATTTAAATTGTAAACGATATAAAACGTAGCTCTTAAATCTTCACATGCATTCAAACAAGATGCATCAGAACGTGTTGCACCAGATTTGACATTTGTGTGACGTATTTGAACATATTTGAACATTTATGATGAGTAAAATTATTTTCAGCATTCAAAGCTATTGTATTGTATTGTCTTGTATTATAATCAGTGCTGGGTACATTACAGATTACAAAATTAGGTACTTGTAATTAGAGTATACTAAATTTTAAAATGCTCATAATCAGATTACAGTTACTTTTTTATGGATTACATGATTACATATTATTCAAACCTGGAAGACTTTTGGCATGTAATGTCATTGCGGTTTTCATATTTATTGATGTTTGTTCAGATAATGCAAATCTTTTTTGTCAGCCAAACCCCTTAGACATAACATATTTACTTGAAATATCTCAGAGGAAGTTAATATTTCAATAATTGAACAACACATTTTCATGTTGACAGTTCTCGGATGTTGGTCAATGGTTACATTGACATGCAGGTAAACAAATAATACATTTCTATTTTCAGTGTTGAACTGTTTAAATTATTTTTATTTAAACATTTTATGATTTAATTATTAGCTAACTCACAGACCCACCTAAAAGTAATCTAAAATAAGTAGTCAGAAAACACCTAAAATTAGTAATTTCGTTTCTAAGTACAATTTTCATCATGTAATCAGTAACGGATTACATTTGTAAGTAATCGACCCAGCACTGATTATAATGCACAAACTCCTTTTATAGTGCTTTTTGAGCTCGACTGCCCATTCACTCAAATATAGCGGGCAAGATTTATTGTGAACTATTTCTTTAAAGTTTAAACGTCGCAGTCTCAATAAGAACTACGCCTCAAGAGTTGAAGTTCTGCAGTACCTTTCTCTCAATGATTTCGGCTGCGAGATGCTTCGCCTGCTGGAAGCTGAGGTGTCCCTCAGGGATCCGTACGTCCTCTTTGAGGAGCCCGATCTGAAAGTGGACACATATGGGCCCCTGTGCAGAGGATTGGGGCCCCATGGACAGCTGAGAGAAAGAACCTGAGAGAAAGAGAGCGTTAACTCCGATCAAACGGCACTCCTTTAGACATTCACAGGTTCAACACAACTTACCTGCACCCATCCTGGTGTTTCTCGAAGCGTCTTGTAATTGTACAACTGTTCTATAGCATTACTGCAATAATTGTTCCACTAATTGGTTTATTATTATGCACATATCATCATCAGACAGTCTTTAAAGGCTTTGGTGTTTGAAGGACCCCAAAGGCTCCTTCAAGTGCAAGACAACAACTGAAACTAGCATTAACCTGCCTAGATTAACATTAAGATTAAAGTTTAATATAGTCAAGCTCCGAAAGAGGAACTTACCAGAGACATAACTGATGTCAACGCTTTTTGGGCGGTGGTTTGAGTTGGCAGCCATTTTCTTCACATTGGTGTGTTCAAACTAGCACATTTCGCAGCCCCGTTTCAGACACTTCTGCCACTGCTCTGGTTTCCTTGTGTGAGAGCTTCAGCAGACGAACGACAGGCAGCTGAGACAGGAAGTTGATGCTCAAACTTCAGCGTTTCTGTATGTGACGTGTGGGTCTGACGTGCTGCCCACCAAACATTATCTGATGAACTTTAAAACTGTAGGAAACTCAAGGCAAATATGGCAGCACTGGGGTCAACATCTCTTTAGCCTACACAAGGAGTACTTTCAGTTTTATTTTGTGCAAATATGTATTGAATCACTGAACTTTGTCTTGTGCTACAGAGATCCAACTCCAAACTCTGATATTAACCAAAAAACACTCTGAGCGGCAGAACTAATAACTTTTGAACAATTAGGGAGTTTTCTCTTCTGGATGGATGGAGAAACAGACACACAGAATGGTAGGTAGATAGATAGAATGATAGGTAGATAGAAAGAACGATAGAACAATAGATAGAACGATAGGTAGATAGATAGAACGATAGGTAGATATATAGAACGGTAGGTAGATAGATAGAACGGTAGACAGAACGATATAGATAGGTAGGTAGATAGATAGGTAGGTAGATAGATAGAACAGTAGATAGATAGAACGGTAGACAGAACGATATAGGTAGGTAGGTAGATAGATAGATAGAACGGTAGGTAGGTAGATAGATAGAATGGTATAGATAGATATAGAACAGTAGATAGAACGATATAGGTAGGTAGATAGATAGAACGGTAGGTAGGTAGATAGATAGATATAGAACAGTAGATAGAACGATATAGGTAGGTAGATAGATAGAACGGTAGGTAGGTAGATAGATAGATATAGAACAGTAGATAGAACGATATAGGTAGGTAGATAGATAGATAGCACAATATAGATAGGTAGGTAGGTAGATGGACAGATAGGTAGATATAGATAGAACGATAGATAGGTAGACAGACAAGACAGATATAGATAAATAGATAGATAGACAGACAGACAGATATATGGATAGGTAGCTATAGATAGATAGATAGGAAGGTAGACAGACAGATAGGTAGATATAGATAGAACGATAGATAGTTAGACAGATATAGATAGATGGATGGATAGGTAGCTATAGATAGAACGATAGATAGATAGGAAGGTAGACAGACAGACAGACAGATGGTAGGTAGACAGACAGATAGGTAGATATAGATAGAACGATAGATAGATAGGTAGACAGACAGACAGACAGATATAGATAGACAGAATGGCAAACAGAATTATAAGACAGAACGATAGATAGACAGACAGACCAACAGATAAATAATGATAGACAGACAGATAGACAGAACGATATTTTCTTCGGCTGTCAAGCCGACATAATTAAGACACATGAAAACATTACTTTGGTTTGAAAAGCAGAGTTTATTCCGAACCGTTTATTAAAGCATACATGAGGCTGGCTCCTTCACAAGTGAAGCATATCTGAGGAACAGCTGCTAGACGCTTCCCTTCACAGCTGATCTGGGGACGCCACAGGCTCCTTCTAACAACGCTACGATTTCTGACTAAGACAGGGGGCGCTGTTCCCAGATCAGTGCAGAAGGGCAGCCTGTGTAACTGCAGCACAATCTAATGTGGTGAGAGGAAGGCATCAGAAATCATCAGAAATCATGACAAACACAGCCAGAGGTGGGTTCACATTCATAAGTGGTGTAAACACGGCATTAATAAACTACACACCTGTCTGTGCTAGAAGCATGAGGAGGATAACTTACACAAGTGTGTGTTTTTGTGGTCGTGAGTCAAAAAAATCAGTATCTTACAATCAATAATGACATTGATATCTATCGCTCCAATTCCTTGCTCCAACTTCATAATTTTCATCACTTTGTTTTCTCACTTTCTAGAACCCTTATCTTTGTTCAGCTTAATGAAACGTAATCATCAGCATGAACGCATTGGTGACTTTTTGCAATACATTCTATTCGAGAAAATCTCACAAAACCTGCCCAAGGACAAGCTTGTGTTATATTTCACCGCAAAACAATACAATTGGAGAATTGCATTCAACTAAGAATATTTTGAAAGAAAATCAAGCACATTTAAGCATTGCGACAAATAAGCACATTTAAACCCTAAATTCTCAATAATGTATTGCTGTAACAAACAAAATGACTGCATGTCAAATAAATTATATTTCAATGATGAATTTTGGGTTTTTAAATGTATAGCTACAGATAGAGGGGTGTATATATATATGCATACCCCTCTCTCCATAGCTATATATATATATATATATATGTCATTTGAAATTGGAGAAAAAATGTGCCTTAATGTGGCAATGCAAAGAACAAAATTAATGGTCCAATTTTCTTTATGGAAAATGCATAATTGCAGATACACTACCGTTCAAATGTTTGGGGTAAGTAAAAAAATAAATTAAAAATAGATTAAAAAGAATACTTTTATTCAGCAAGCATGCAATAAATTAATCATAAAGTGAAAGAAAACACATTTATAATAAATAATATTTATTTACAACTGGTGAGCCAGCAAGCCATTTCAAACTCCCAAAACTAACAAAACGAACTTCGTTTTGGCATGATTTTGTTCAAAATGTCACATCAGTTCGGGGCCTTTATTTTAAATTGTAATAATATTTCACAATATTACAGTTTTTTCTGTATTTTTGATCAAATAAATGCAGCCTTGCTGAGCAGAAGAGACTTCTTTCAGAAACATTGCAACAATTATTCTAAACTTTTATATAAATATAAACTACATATGTGACCCTGGAGCACAAAAGCAGTGTTGAGTCGCTGGGGTATATTTGTAGCAATAGCCAAAAATACATTGTATGGGTCAAAATTATAGATTTTTCTTTTATGCCAAAAATCATTAGGCTATTAAGTAAAGATCATGTTCCATGAAGATATTTAGTAAGTTTCCTACCATAAATATATTAAAACTTAATTTTTGTTTAGTAATATGCATTGCTAAGAACTTCATTTGGACAAATTTAAAGATGATTTTCTCAATATTTAGATTTTTTTGCATCCTCAGATTCCAGATTTTCAAATAGTTGCATCTCGACCAAATATTGTCCTATCCTAACAAACCATACATCAATGGAAAGCTTATTTATTCAGCTTTCAGATGCTGCATAAATCTCAATTTCACAAAATTGATCCTTATGACTGGTTTTGTGCTCCAGGGTCACATATAAATAAAAACAAAGGCTCTGCGGGCTCCACTGACCCCACTCCACTCGGCTTCGTCTCCTTCACAGTCTCCTCGGGGGCCTCCGGGGCCATTTACTCCGTCCCGACTCTGACGTCTGTCTCCTCCGGCACAACCTCCGTCCTTCAGCAGCTCCACCACCTTACTCTGATTAATCGCATCGATGCCCTGACAAGCAGAACGAGTCGATTTCACCAGCTTTCACAATGTTGTGGTGTTATTTCTAGAGTTGTCAGTCAATTAAAATAAGCAATAAATTCACTTTAGTTTGAATTTAAAGGGATACTCCAACCCAAAATGAAAATGTTGTCATTAACCACTTACCCCCATGTCGTTCCAAACTCGTAAAAGCTTCGTTCGTCTTCGGAACACAATTTAAGATATTTTGGATGAAATCCGGGAGGCTTGTGACTGTCCCCATTGACTGCCAAGTAAATGACACTGTCAAGGTCCAGAAAAGTATGAAAGACATCATCAAAAAAGTCCATCTGCCATCAGTGGCTCAACCGTAACGTTATGAAGCGACGAGAATACTTTTTGTACGCGAAGAAAACAAAAATAACGACTTTATTCAACAATTCGTCTCCTCTGTGTCTCTTCGCATCACCGTATCGCTATTTTGGAGAATAACCGCTGAACGCAAGCAGCGCATGCTCTTCGGTGACAGCCGCGCTGCACGGATGCGCTGTTTTCCTTCAAATCAAAGAGTAAATACACGTAGAAAACGTATCCTTGTGTCGCGGCTGACACAGAAGAGCGTACGCTGCTTGCGTTCAGTGGATATTCTCGTCGCTTCATAACATTACGGTTGAACCACTGATGGCAGATGGACTATTCTGACGATGTCTTTCATATTTTTGTAAGGGAAACAGGTCAATAATTTAGCTCAAAGGGAATCATTTAAGATTTTAAAGGGAACTCCACCATTAATATGCAAGGGAATTAGGACAGAATCACTGTTTTACGGCTGATCACTGAGACGGCCAGCGATTCAGTGAGCGAGCCGTATGACAGCAATTCTGCAATGGATATCAATATCCAAAATATAGTGAAAACACTATTAATTAGCATAGTAACAAGATCGGCAGTTTAAGACATTAACTTGTGAGCACAAAACACAAGATACTTCTCTTTTCCATATAAATAAGGCTTTATTGGATAAATCTAAGACATATAAACTAATCTAACACACGCATTCACACACAAGTTGCAGAAAGAGAGAAAGTGAGGAAAATAATTAGTTTAAGAGAATGAAAATGTGAAATCCCAAGTTACAGCAATATGTGCCATTGTATAGATCTGAACAACCATCAATCACTTAATTAACCCTCGCACTGAATTCCTCAATGAGGTTAAAATTGGTTTAGGTTTAGGCTTGCTTCAGAGAGGCTAGGGTCTGATTTATGACATCCTGTTGTCTTGGGCCTCTGTGGAATTTTTGTGACTCCTCGTGCCTCAACTCGGTTTTGACCAAATCTTAGATTGTCTGATTCGGTCTGATATCCTACACTTTTCTGGACCTTGACAGTGCAAGTTACTTGGCAGTCAATGGGACAGTCACAAGATTTCATCCAAATATCTTATATTTTCAAAAATTTTCATTTTGGGGTGGAGTATCCCTTTAAGTAAGGTAAGGTTTAATTTAGTTGAGTAAGGTAAGAGAAAACGCATAGAGAGTCAGTGAGGTGATCTTTAACATCGTTCTCTTCCTGTACGAGTCATCTGCACAGGAAGTCGACCTTGAGTTTATAGGTCGAGCATCAGGTAGGAAATCAGCATGCATGCAGTACCTGTTTGCGGTTTTTGGTTGCACACTCCTCCAGCGTCTCGGCAGCCTCCAGTTTGCCCTGCCGGCGGTACAGCGCGCCCAGACTCTTCAGCGTGGTGTTAACAGTGGGGCTACACGAGAGAAACATTAAGAGAGTCACTCTGATTCCTCCACACTCTGATACCCAGGATCCTCGGAGGCACACCTGCACACTCACCTGTCCACTTTGCAGGCTTTGTACCAGCTGCCGTACAGACCCGAGTCCTTCCTCTTACCCTGGAAATGACCATCAGACAAACTGAATTCACACAGCAATGAAGACATCTTAAACACATAGATTAAATATAATGAAATGAGAGCATTAGAAATATGAAAACTGGTACAAAATAAATAAATAAAAGAAGACCACACTAAATTTTTGTTCAGAAGAAAATAAATTGGAAACATTTATTTTGTTTAGTGTTATATAAAAGTAATGTCTTATTGCTTAAATATCATTAACATAGATATGTTTATTAACAAGGTTAAGTAGATATAGACATACATTATATTTAATATACATAAAATATGCACATTATCGTTTAAGATTTTTTAATTTGCTTGAAGATTCTGCTCAGCAAGGCTGCATTCATTTGGTCAAAAATACTGTACAAATCAGTAATATTGTGAAATATTATTACAATTTAAAATAGCTGTGTTCTATTTGAATTTGTTTTAAAATGTAATTTATTTCTTTGACGCAAAGCTGAATTTTCAGCATCATTACTCCAGTCTTCAGTGTCACGCGATCCTTCAGAAATCATAATAATATGCATAACATTTCTTATTATCAATGTTGAAAATAGTTGTGCTGCTTCATGTTTTTGTGTAAATCGTGATTCATTTTTATTTCAGGATTCTTTGATGAATGTAAAGTTTAAAAGAACAGCATTTATTTGAAATATAACTTATTTCTAACATTATAAATGTCTTTACTGGCAATTTAGATCAATTTAATGCATCCTTTCTAAATAAAAATATAAATTTCTTTAAAACAATAAAAATCTCACTGACCCGAACTTTTGAACGGTAATGTAAATATACAAATGTTTTTACATTTAAATAAATACATTTATACAAATATTTACATTTAAATATATGTATACATAAATATAAATACATGTATTTATTATAAATAAATTTAAATAATATAAAGCCTATAATACCTTGCTCTCTTCTCTTTCCTCTGCATGCATCCAGATTGGTTTATTATCATCTGTGGGGGAAAAAATAATTCTCATAAAAAAAAAAAAGTGTTGACTTTTTTTTGTGATTAATTCAATATTACCACTGTTTTTTTTCTAGCAGCTTTCCCTGCATGGCATCAGACACTGAGTGGCAAGTCTTCCTTTTTTTACTCTAATGAGCTTGCTGTGCCTTTAGGAAGAGCAGGTGGATGTAAACCTGTAAGCGTCTGATTGGCTAAAAGCCTGTGATGTCATAACAGATTAGACACAACCTCTCACTCGGATGCCATCCTGACAAAAACTAATGGAGATGCAAACAAAAACGTGTGCATTCTTAGCAAAACGCATGATTAACATAAAAAGGCTAACGAAATTCACATAAAACAAATATGAATATATGATCTCTATGCGTGTGTAAATACATACTGTTGACAGATCCGAACTCTTTCTCATGCGCGCGGGTCAGGATCTCCTTGTAAAGCGTCTCTGCGTCTTTGAATTTGCCCTGTTTCAGGTAACACGTCGCCTGCGGAGGAAACAAAATCACAGTCATTGAGCTTCTGAGAGAACAATGCTCTCGGGTTTTCAGATCCGCAGCCAAACGCTGATGTTTCGTATCAGAATTCACCCAGAGGGCTTGTGCTTTGTCACTGCGTCTGCAGTTTCTCCTGATCTTGCTCTTTATTGACCTTGAATATTTACTTTCACAGATAAACACGAGAGCAGGAGACATCAGGACATGATATATTAGATGCAAACTTGATTTAAGGCAAACAAGTTATATTCTGTTTATTTGCATCTCTTAATTTCATCCTGTTTGCACGGTGTTAGTTTTGATTAAAGGGGTCATATGACGCGATTTCAAGTTTTCCTTTCTCTTTGGAGTGTTACAAGCTCTTGGTGCATAAAGAAGATCTGTAAAGTTGCAAAGACTAAAGTCTCAAAACCAAAGAGATATTCTTTATAAAAGTTAAGAGTCAGCCACTCCCTCCTAAAACGACTTGTTCTAACACGCCCCCACATATCTACATCACTATGTGGGAAGATTTGCATAATGCCGCACAAATGTGCACGCAAATAAAGGCGGCGTGGTTTCAGGAACAGCAGTAGTGTTGATGCAACATGTCAGGGAGATGCTGTGTTTCAGTGCGAAAGCAAAAACACTTTATTTGGCCTTCTGGAAGTAGATGCAATAAGGAATCATTGGTTAAGATTTATTTACAACAGAATTCCCACTTTGCTATGACAATCTGGCACTTCTGAATCAGCGACTGTAAGTACGTTTTGTTATTAGTTCAAGTATTTGCTAGTGACTGTTCAAATGCGGAGTTTTGGGCAGCGCAGAGTGACGCGTCATGTGTGTGTGTGTGAGAGTGTGTGTGTGTGTGTGTGTGTGTGTGAGAGAGTGTGTGTGTG
>NW_015505660.1:12468-22684 GCF_001515645.1 Sinocyclocheilus grahami | reverse complement strand
GTGTGTGTGTGTGTGAGAGAGTGTGTGTGTGTGTGAGTGTTTGTTTGTGAGGGGAACAGGGTCACATCACAGGAGAGTGAACTGTCTGTCAGAAATCATAGCACGTCAGCTGTCTTAACCGCGGCTTGTGTACTGCATCATCACTGTGTCTGTCACGCAACTCTGTTGCATTTTCAGGCTTGAACTGATGATAAAACTAATGACATTATTAACGGTCTTGATATTTACTTTGAAAGATGAAGCTCGCGATTATGGTAAGGGGCGTTACATTTCCGACGCGTGCTTGTGGTGTTCGGCCAATCACAATGCACTGGGTTAGCTGGCCAATCATCATCACTGTGTCTGTCACGCAACTATGTTGCATTTTCAGGCTTGAACTGATGATAAAACTAATGACATTAACGGTCTTGATATTTACTTTGAAAGATGAAGCTCGCGATTATGGTAAGGGGCGTTACATTTCCGACGCGTGCTTGTGGTGTTCGGCCAATCACAATGCACTGGGTCAGCTGGCCAATCAGAGCAGACTGCGCTTGTCAAAGGAGGGGGCTTTGTTGAAAACGACGCGTTTGAGAGAGGCGGGGCATAGAGGACTTACAATAATATACAGTATTTGAAAAATAATGTGTTTTTTGAACATTAAAGCATGTCAACATATTCGGTTACACCAAATACACAAAATAACGATCTTTAAAACAGCATCATATGACCCCTTTAAAGCATGCAGAAATCACACTGCAATGTCAGGATCACTGCATTCACAAGCTCAAAAGATCACATGACTGCGATCGGATACAATACTCAGCGACGCAACCTTTGATGCGATGCGAGTAGGTCTAAAAACAATGCTATAATCAACACGTTTTATGATTAGTTAATCATGGCAGTTCCACATGTAATACTTATTTCATATGCAGAGCTGTTAGCCAATCACAGCAGTGGGTGTTTACAAGTGTTCAGAGAGACACGCCCCTTTAGGCTATGAGTGTTTAAATCAGAGGACTAAAATCAAGGTAGAAAATGACCACGCTTATTAAATAATAACGAAATAAGGAAAAAGACAATTGGTCAAATAAAGAAATAAAATATGAAAACTTCCGATTAAAAAAATAAAATAATAATTATATATATATATATATATATACACATACACACACACACACACACACACACACACACACACACGCAGGAGGAACAAATTGTTGTATAAAAGAAAAACAGGATTAGATACATTTTATTTATTGCTTGTTTAATGAACTGTTGTCATTGCTTTAAACAGTTCATATAAGTACAGAAATATTTATATCAGAAATATTCAGAAATAAATATTTATATAAATACAGAAATAAA
Source organism: Sinocyclocheilus grahami (assembly GCF_001515645.1). Classification (NCBI taxonomy): domain Eukaryota; kingdom Metazoa; phylum Chordata; class Actinopteri; order Cypriniformes; family Cyprinidae; genus Sinocyclocheilus; species Sinocyclocheilus grahami. The sequence continues at coordinate 21,334 of NW_015505660.1, read as the reverse complement.
ATCAAGATAGAAAATGGCTTCTATGTTTTTGATGTAAAAATCCTACTAACATTATAAGTAAAAAAAATGTAATTAATGACCCCTTTAACCGTCGTGTTGTATTTCGGGCATTTTGACCTGAAGAGAATTTTCTTTTCTCACACAGGATTTAAAAACTACCAAAAATATAATTGTACTTTTTTGGGGGGGGATTTTTTCCTCCCACCTTGTTACACCGGTGGTGAGAATGCTTGTAAATGTTTATGCTATATTACCAAATATTGGATTTAATCATTTTATCATCAACTTGTTTTCTTTTAATTAGCACAGGTTTTGTATTTCTGAGTTTATGCACCTCAGTTTTTGAGTGAATATTGCTAAAAATGGTCCACAAATTCCAAAAAATTTTCCAGGTGCAGCTCAGATCAATGAGGCCTATGACCAATCAGATCCAAAAAGAAGTACAAAACCTGTGCTAACTGAAAGAAAACTAGACAATCCAATTTTTGGTGATAATATCGCACAATGAGAGACTTACAAGCAGTTCTTGCAGTGTGTTCACACCAGATGCGAATGTAATTATTCGCACGAGTAGATTACATACAAAGACAACGCAAAGACGCGAATAGAGGCAAATTCACGACGGGCGACGCAAAATGCACGACGCGTTTGCCGCGAACGCACGATATTCGCCTCAATCGCGTCTTCGGCGCAAGTTCAAAAATTTCAACTCGCGCGGAAAATTCGCAAGCCAATCAGCGAGGAGCTTCGCCGTTTGGCTTTCCATCATATTTGGTACGTTTTGACAACGGGTACAAAACAGCATAATTGTAGTTATCTCCACCATGGTTGATGCTGTGTTTTTATTCGCACAAGTGACACGAAAAACATCCCGCGAGTAATCTAGAGCGAGTGACGCGATGCGCATATTCGCTTCTGGTGTGAACACACCATTACATTTTTAAACACCAAATTAGGTAAAGGATTTCCAGCACAGCACAAGGGTTAAAATACAGCCGTGTCAGTTCTAGTTGAGGTGATCTGGCCTCACCAGGTTGTTTTTGGTCTTGGCCACGTTGGGGTCATCGGCGCCCAGTTTGTTCTCGTAGATCTCCAGCGCCCTGCGGTAATAATACTCCACTTCCTCATACTTGCCCTGATTCTGACACAGCAGGGCCAGATTATTGAGCTGCTTCGCCACGTCAGGGTGGAACTTACCCAGAACCTGCAAATACACATGCGCACATATATTCATATAACAACACTGGCTACATTTACATTTATGCATTTATCCAAAGCGACTTACAGTGCATTCAGGCTATACATTTTTCTACCAGTATGTATGTATGGCTACAATTAGGGTTGCAAAAAGGTGGAAAATTTCCAGTAAATTTCGGACACATTGCAGAAATTTTGGAAACTTTCCATTATTATTTGGAATATTCCAGGGATTTTTGGAAATTTTCCGCCCCTTTGCAACCCTAGATACACTACAGCATCATGATTTCAACGGAAATCATCGTTGTGACAGGTGAAGGTTCTCCACCTTCTCCCGGATCTCCAGCGCTCTCTTGCAGAGCGGCTCGGCCTCCTTGTGTTTCCCGCGTTTGCCGTACAGCACGGCCAGGTTGTTGAGGGTCGCGGCCACGGCGGGGTGATCTTTCCCCAGAGTCTTCTCTCTGATGGCCAGAGCGTCGTTCAGCAGGTGAGCCGCCTCTTTATACTTATTCTGATCCCTGGAACAACACGCGGGAATCGGGTTGGAGTGGCAACACACACATTTCCTAGTGATGCAGCACCATTTCAGCAGATTTCGGAGGGCCGAAGTCATTGACTGAAACAGGGATGTTTAGCGTGGTTTGAATGCGTCAGTGTCTGTTTTATGTAAACTACAACAAGTGAACGTGTCAGCTGTGCAGACGGTCGGTTTGTTGCTTTTAAATTGATTTCTTTTTTGACGCACCAAGATTTTTTTCAGGCTATGCTGTTTTCAGTTGATGCATGAACAAAACTTCACATTATTTGTAACTCAACTGCAAGCCTATAAATTGCAATAAACTTAATGCTTTGATATGAAACAGTCTCAAGATGTCAAATTATGTAAATTATGTTTTACAACAAAATGGTCATAATTTTTAAATAAAAGGACATTTTCTACCATATTTCTATATTATTATAAATGTAAATATATTCAAATTTTTTTTACTGAATATATCATTAAAAAAGTTGATATGAAAAATGCCTTGTGCAATTAAATCTGATTTATTTAAATTATATATGTATTTCAAAATCATGTTAACACATGAGTATCAAATATGATCCATCGTTTAATTGTTTATATTTCAACATTTATATTTGATTAAAAAGTTGAATAAAAATATTTTTTTTAAATCATAAAGTTTCCTAATGTTAGTAGGATTACATAAATACTGTCAGAATTTAGAAATAAAAGGCCATTTTCTAACATTATTTTAGATTTTTTCCTGTATTTATATAAGTCTAAATATGCTCAACTTTTTAATGAAGTTTAATCAACTTTTTAAATTGAATATATCGTTAAAATAGTTGATATAAAAATGGCCTCATCTTCAATTAAAACTGATTTAATTACATATATATTTTTAAAATCATGTTAAAAAAATGAGTATCAAATATTTGATACTTGATACTTGAGTATCAAGTATCAAATATACTTTTGATACTTGTTTATATTTCAACAATGTATTTAAATTTGATTAAAATGTTGAATTAAAAAAACAGTTTCCTGAGGTGAACTTATAATATTAGTAGGATTCTTTTTTTTTAAATCTGTCATAATTTCTACCACGATTTTAGATTTTATTCCTGTATTTAGATAAATCTAAATAGATTCCACTTTTTAATGAAGTGATCAACTTTTTAAACAAATATATTATTAAAAAGCTTATATAAAATACTGCCTTAAGTGCAATTAAAGCTGTTTTGTTTAAATTATACACAAAAATAACATATATATTTCTATTTCAAAATCATGTTAAAACATGAGTATCAAATATGATCCATCGTTTAATTGTTTATACTCCAACAACAAATTAATACATCATTAAAAATATAAAGTTTCCTGAAATTATAATGTTAGTAAGATTTAATAAAGATTAAGATTAAATAAAAATAAAATCAAAAAAGGCAATTTCTACCATGACTTTAGATATAAAAATAAATGTAAATATTCAACTTCATGAAGTTTAAACGAACATATCTTTAAAAAGTCAATTAAAAACTTGCCTTAAGTGCAATTAAAATTCTTGTTTATATTTCAACAATGTATTTAAATTTGATTAAAATGTTGAATTAAAAAAACAGTTTCCTGAGGTGAACTTATAATATTAGTAGGATTCTTTTTTTTAAAATCTGTCATAATTTCTACCACGATTTTAGATTTTATTCCTGTATTTAGATAAATCTAAATAGATTCCACTTTTTAATGAAGTGATCAACTTTTTAAACAAATATATTATTAAAAAGCTTATATAAAATACTGCCTTAAGTGCAATTAAAGCTGTTTTGTTTAAATTATACACAAAAATAACATATATATTTCTATTTCAAAATCATGTTAAAACATGAGTATCAAATATGATCCATCGTTTAATTGTTTATACTCCAACAACAAATTAATACATCATTAAAAATATAAAGTTTCCTGAAATTATAATGTTAGTAAGATTTAATAAAGATTAAGATTAAATAAAAATAAAATCAAAAAAGGCAATTTCTACCATGACTTTAGATATAAAAATAAATGTAAATATTCAACTTCATGAAGTTTAAACGAACATATCTTTAAAAAGTCAATTAAAAACTTGCCTTAAGTGCAATTAAAATGTTCAAAATACATAGTTTTTATTAAATAAATTTGATTACATAATTGATTATTAAATAAACTTCATGTTTGGTTTTTGGTTTCAATTAAAGGGTGATTTCAGTGCATCACTAATATTTTGAAACGCAGAAAAGCAGGCCGCGGTGACCTCTGACCTGTAGACCAGGGCGAGGATGTTGAGCATGGTGGCCACGTCTGGGTGGTCGTGTCCGGAGGTTTTCTCCAGGTCCTCCAGAGCCTGTTTGCAGAGCGGCACGGCCACCTCGTAGCGGCCCTGAGACGCGTACTGGATCACCAGGTTATGAAGCGTTCGCAGACGGGCCGGGATCTCGTAGCCCCCCTGCTGCGCCGCCGCTTCACCGCTGGGCTGAGCTGGAGACACGCGTCACAAATCAGAGCTTAACCCTACAGAGCCCACTGCATTATATCTGATGCATGCATTGTTAAAGCCTCGAAATGATCAACATGATCAAAGCACACAATCTACTCCACGCCTTCTGATTGATCATTTTTTAGCAAGTAAAAGGCGTTTAGTCTAATTGTCCAAACGTCCACATTCAGCTCATGCTTCACGTGTCTGTATGCCGTCAAATCTGATTTTTATAAAGCAAACCCAAGAATAACTATTTTGCTGGTAATACTTCAAGATGAACACTTACTGGACTGAAGCAGCATTTACCTGATTATCCAGAAATCATTTTGAGTTATTACATTCAGTAACAAGATAAAACAATAAAATCAAGAGTTGTTTTTGTAATAAATGAAGCTTTAATTTAATTTAAATCATATAAATGTGTGCGTTTGTGCATGTATGTAATAAACGTTTAAAAACATGAATACATAAAACATGTTACAAACACTGTTTGCTTATTAAAATAATCACGTTTTAATGTTCTTTAAGTTACGAAACGGTTTTATTTTAAATTATAAAAAAAATCCACATTTCAGAATCATGTTAAAATGATAAAAAATCTAAATATCAAACACGATCCATAGGTTTAGGTGTTCATCTCTCAATCATCATTGCTTTAGGTGTTTTGAAACTACAAAGCTTTGATAATAAAACTAAGCATTTAAATATAATCTAAATAAAACATATAATTGGGAGATGACGACTGATATTAATTTATGTAAATATCTGCTATACTGTTATAAAGGCCTCACTGAGTTACATTACAAGGATCTGAATTTCTTTTTTGTCCTTATACATATCAGCATCTGCACCAAATTGCATATTATTGGGTCTAAGCTGTTTTTTCCTATATATTTTCACTATATGTGACCCTGGAGCACAAAAGCAGTCTTAAGTCGCTGGGGTATATTTGTAGCAATAGCCAAAAATACATTGTATGGGTCAAAATTATCGATTTTTCATTTATGCCAAAAATCATTAGGATATCAAGTAAAGATCATGTTCCATGAAGATATTTTGTAAATTTCCTACTGCAAATATATCAAAACTTAATTTTTGATTAGTAATATGCATTGCTAAGAACTTCATTTGGACAACTTTAAAGATGATTTTTACAGTATATATATACATTTTTTTTTTTTTGCACTCTCAGATTCCAGATTTTCAAATAGTTGTATCTCGGTCAAATATTGTCCTATCCTAACAAACCATACATCAATGAAAATCTTTGTGGTCCAGAGTCACATATGATACTATACCAGCCATAAAATCCTGATGAATCAAATATGATGCACAACAAAAACACATATGCCCTTTTTTTTTTTTTTTTTTTTTTTTTTTTTTTTTTAAGAATTTGTCGAAATGTTGAATAAATTGTTCCATTTCAAACCGTTGTTTCATATGTCAGGCTTCACAGGTTTAAGGGCATGGCTCTCTCTCACCTGGTCCCTGGTCGTCATCGTTTGGAAACAGATCGTCCAGATTGTCCTTCTCCTTCTCTCCGGCCTTCTCCTCGGAGGGCGAGGCGTCCTCGTCCAGCTTCCGGATCTGGTTCATGAACTCCAGGTGTTTCTTCTCCTCCTCCAGCTGGGCCACGCTCTGCTCACTCTTCTGCAGCTTGTGTTGAGTGCTGGCCAGCTCGTCCCGCAGCCACTGGTTCTCCTGACAGAGCCGACGCACCTGAGCACGCAGCTTCTGCTTCTCAGACTCCACCGCACTCAGGTGACCCGACAGAGCGATGATCACCTGAGAGGAGACAGGCACATGAGTCCACCTGCTGCTTTAGGCTTAGAGAGACTGAGCTGACTGAGATGGGCTGGTGAGAAATCAGTACTCAATTCAGCAAGGATGCTTTAAATTGATCAAAAGTGACAGTAAAGACATTTATAATGTTACAAAAAATATATATTTTTTGTAAACACTGTACTTTAGAACCTTCTATTCATCAAATAATCCTGAAAAATAAAATGTATCACCATTTCCACAAAAATATTCAGCAGCACAACCGTCAACATTGATAATAATCAGAAATGTTTCTTAATCAGCATATTAGAATGATTTCAGAAGATCATGTGACACTGAAGACTGGAGGAATGATGCTGAAAATTCAGCAGTGCATCACAGAAATAAATTACATTTTAATAGATATTCACATAGAAAACAGTTATTTTAAATTGTAATAATGTTTCATTATATTACTGTTTTTACTGTATTTTTGATTAAATAAATGCAGCCTTGGTGAACATAAGAGACTTATCTCAATAATATTTAAAAATCTCACGGACTCTAAACCTTTGAACATTGGTGTATGCCCAAATTTTTTATATAACTTTGTAATTTCTAGCTATTATTGCAATTGTTCTTTATTAAAAAAACGTAAGTTACATTTACATAACATGACATATGCAACTGATTTAAGTCAGTAAGAATGGGTTGAAAATTGTATGGATGTTATCATTTTAAATAATTGTATAACTTATTATTGGAAATTTTACTTCTTATTAATTGCAAATAACTTATTGCTAATTTTCTTTGTTTAAAAAAACCCTAAACATTTAATGTAAAAAAAAGTTGCATTAATATGTTTGGAAAATGTATAACAAATATTTTTTTAAATAACTTTAAAATATATATTAAAAGTACCATTATAAATGTAAATAACATTACCATTATACAGTATATATAAAACAAATATGCATTTAATTTCCTGAAATAATTTACATTTATTAATAATTTTATTTTAATAATTTTTTTGTGGCAGGCCAGTAAAAAAGCAGAAAAACTACTGGCCCAATCAGGCAAGCTTACAGATAATGGAGTTGAGTCCTAAATGAGACTTCTGTAGGCTAATTCATTTCCAGCCCCTTTTCTAGAGCCCTTTCATTCCTTTCTAGAAGTTTACAAATTGCAAACTATATTTTCTGCAGTCATAGCTCTGCTATGGTGTTTGCCACAGCAATGCAAAAATCAAGTCTGATCACTTGTACAAGTTAGGGCTGTCAAAATGGCTGAAAAACTCAATTCGAATTTTGTACTTAAATATGATCAATATTCGAATTATATTCGAATTTAAAATGCATAATTTCAGTTAGGGTGAAGAAAAGCTTTTGGCTTCTCTCCTGAGGCCACAAGAGGGCGCATCGAGCAAAATATTATACACGTTTCTTCAAAGCATAATAAAATAACATGACTATCTTTAAAAAAAAGAGCATAATGTTTAAAATAATGTTAATAATTAAAGTTGCTTAAACAATTAGAAACAAAACAGCATCATGTATGCATGCATAGTTTAATACAAATGACCGAAAATCAATCACAAAGAGTATTTTCTTCATTTAAAAACATGAGATGCCGCGGGATGGGGAAAACCGGCATAACGTCTTGAGACATGTTTTTAAAAAGTTGAACTTGCATTAATTTTGCATTAACATGGTTTTCTAAACATGCGGCTCTTTTGTGCGAGATGCGAGTGCAACGCTGATAGATATCCCTCTCGAAAATGCGATAAATATGCATTCTGTGTGAACGGCTTGGTTTCAGATTTGAAATAAACAAGATCTTCTCCGCATTGATGTTCTCTTTTCCTGCAATATTTTTAATGAACACCGCAGCAGCGCCGCATCTAGTGGCTTCAACTGGATATCCTAACAAAAACATTATAATGCAACGACACTTACATCCTCATCGCATCTCGTGCGCCGCTGATAAAGCTGCCGGATGCACACCTAAAATTCCAATGCAACGTTTTTGCATTCGAATGTGGATTTTTAATTTAAATTCGACGAATATTTGAAATTCCAAATTTTTTTTGACAGCCCAATATTAGCATAATTAACATTCGTCAAATGAATGCAATCTAAACAACCAGTTCTGGATATTCTGAGTTCAAACTGAGTCACAGACTTTGGTGGGATTCAGATACCTGCGCCTCTCCCAGTCCCAGCTCGATGTCCTCCAGGCTCTTGCGGAGCAGGCTGGATTTCTCCTGCGCGACGGCCGGCTGAGCGCAGTCCAGGATGGAGTTGAGGAGCTGAGCGTGTTCCCCTCGCAGCGTCTCCAAACCCTGCATCACTGCTTTAGTGTTCAGCACGATCTCGTCCTGCGTCAGCCGCTCCAGTGTCTCTTCTCGTGGGTACACCATGGCGGACATCACCCGCCGGACTCGCTGAGAACGGACCCAATGTTACGATTACAAACTGATGCATCACAAATCTGACCTCACCTGCAGCTTTTACATGAAAAAATCAGCTGAATCATCATCTTACATGGCCCCAGTTAACTAAAACTAAAACAGTGTGTAGAATAAGATATCAAATGCAATAAAAGCTGCCAAGATAGTCGTCAAAGCAACATCTCATTTTCATTTAGTTTAACTTGGTGTATTAAAAAGAACTGAAATAAAAAAATATAAAACTATATAGACCAATTACAAATATATGTAAAAACTAATAAAAATGACAAAAAACAAACAAAAAAAATGTAAACCATAAAACATTTGTTACTTGACATAAAATAAACAGAATAAAATATAAAAAAATTATTTTATTTTATTTCCATTAACTGACAAAGACAAATTTCTCATGTTCATTTAGTTTAAATTGAATGTATTTAAA
>NW_015505660.1:11400-12458 GCF_001515645.1 Sinocyclocheilus grahami | reverse complement strand
TTTCTTCATTTAAAAACATGAGATGCCGCGGGATGGGGAAAACCGGCATAACGTCTTGAGACATGTTTTTAAAAAGTTGAACTTGCATTAATTTTGCATTAACATGGTTTTCTAAACATGCGGCTCTTTTGTGCGAGATGCGAGTGCAACGCTGATAGATATCCCTCTCGAAAATGCGATAAATATGTGTTCTGTGTGAACGGCTTGGTTTCAGATTTGAAATAAACAAGATCTTCTCCGCATTGATGTTCTCTTTTCCTGCAATATTTTTAATGAACACCGCAGCAGCGCCGCATCTAGTGGCTTCAACTGGATATCCTAACAAAAACATTATAATGCAACGACACTTACATCCTCATCGCATCTCGTGCACCGCTGATAAGGCTCCCTCCTTAACGCACCTAAAATTCCAATGCAACGTTTTTGCATTCGAATGTGGATTTTTAATTTAAATTCGACGAATATTTGAAATTCAATTTTTTTTTTGACAGCCCAAGTATTAGCATAATTAACATTCGTCAAATGAATGCAATCTAAACAACCAGTTCTGGATATTCTGAGTTCAAACTGAGTCACAGACTTTGGTGGGATTCAGATACCTGCGCCTCTCCCAGTCCCAGCTCGATGTCCTCCAGGCTCTTGCGGAGCAGGCTGGATTTCTCCTGCGCGACGGCCGGCTGAGCGCAGTCCAGGATGGAGTTGAGGAGCTGAGCGTGTTCCCCTCGCAGCGTCTCCAAACCCTGCATCACTGCTTTAGTGTTCAGCACGATCTCGTCCTGCGTCAGCCGCTCCAGCGTCTCTTCTCGTGGGTACACCATGGCGGACATCACCCGCCGGACTCGCTGAGAACGGACCCAATGTTACGATTACAAACTGATGCATCACAAATCTGACCTCACCTGCAGCTTTTACATGAAAAAATCAGCTGAATCATCATCTTACATGGCCCCAGTTAACTAAAACTAAAACAGTGTGTAGAATAAGATATCAAATGCAATAAAAGCTGCCAAGATAGTCGTCAAAGCAACATCTCATTTTCATTTAGTTTAACTTGGTGT
>NW_015505660.1:3809-5651 GCF_001515645.1 Sinocyclocheilus grahami | reverse complement strand
AAAAAAAAAAAACATCTGTGGGAAAACTAGTTTATAATTTTGATAATTTTTCGATCAGAAAAATACTTTATTTCTTAAGTCACTTTGCTTCTCAAGTAAATGTGTTTTGATTTAAATATGCTTAGATAATTGTACTGAAAAAGACAAAAACAAAATAAGACAAAAAGAGTAAGAAAATGATACTTTCGCAGTGTGTAAAGGTAGTGTTTGTGAATCATGTTTTAATTGGGCATTCCGTATGAGGAGCTGTTGTGCTTTGGATGAAGATATGAAGAAATGAAGGCGAGTTTAATAAGTGCATAGCATTTGACAACTGATGAAGATGAAACCCTTGAAGTTCTCTCCAAACCAGTTTCCAGCTGTGAAGATGCACACAAAAAACTATATGTAAAACTACGTCTTCCCTAATTCTGCTGGCTTAATCGGTGGTATTAATCGTCCAGCCTTTACGTCAGGCCTTGTGCTGCTTGATAGGACACAGTTCTCTTATAAATCGACTTCGCCTTGAAATCATTGCCGTTGCCCATGTTAAAAAGGTGACTGACTCTTTCTGTCCCGTAATGTTTACATTCTGATTGGCCAGAGATCTTTGGAGATGGTTTATGAAAAGAAGTAAAACCTGTAGATGAGCTGCATATTTAAGCTAAAAGGTCACTTTGAAAAATAAACGATAACTGACATAAAAGCGTGTGTAAAAATAAATATAAAACTAAACTGAATTCGTTTATTCTAGTTAACAGAGATTAACCAATGCGAACTACTAACCTTCCGTATATGTCTAGGGGAACGCAAGAGGCGAAACGATTTGTGCACAACTGAGCTAACGTTAATTGTTAACTTTGCCAGTGCATTATGGGTGATGTAGTTTAAGACATGCAAGTTAGAGGTCAACGACGCATTTTCAGATTTCATCGACTGGAAGGATAAAACAAACTATGCAAATGAAGATTTTTAGGAAATCTCATCAGTTGGCTAATGGGCACCTTGTAGCCCCGCCTCCGATGTAAAATTGGCGTTTAACTCCACCCTCTTAATAAAGGCAGGAACTTTGCTAATTTTCGGAATATTCATTGGTGCTTTTTTCATGTTTACAAAAAACGACCATGGTAACCACAGTTTCCTCCAAAATTCCATAGTTGCTAAGCAACAGAAAGATTCCGAAAGCTGATTTTACTGTTACGTTTATCTCCAAATACAGTTACCATGGTAGATTTTAGCAAGGCTTAAACTGCATTTATCGATTATGCTGGTTATAGACGCCAATGATGAAAGAGATCAGTTACATCAAGGGATATATTCAGGGTTGTCGAGTGTGATTTAAGCGGTGCCATGCTGTTAAATAGTCATCAACAGGTGGTGTATCCAAATTTTGTGCTTGGCCCCCATATGTGGCTCTGGGGCCTTTAATAAATAAAAGTGACTAGCGCTGATAAAAGTCTATCGAAGCCGCCGAATCGAACGTCTTCACCTCCACCTACCAACCCACCAGAGACGGTCACATGAAAATCCCATCTCAGCTGTGATTGGCCAGCGTTCTGAGAGTGGCGGCGGCGGTGTGCAATGGGGTGTAGGCTGCAGGTTGAAGAGGCGGGGCTGAGAAAGTGGGCCGTCCTAGGAGGGTGGTTTGCTGTAGCCAAACAGTCCCACCGGGAGATACTTGACGTGAGTCGGCCACTGAGCGGCTAGCTGGAAGAACTTCACGTCGTTCCACTCGCATCCGTCGATGGTGACTGAGAAAGGAGGAAGAGGAATGTTGTTTTCTGCTTTAGCTAACAAGAAAGTGGTTTTCTGGCTGTAATGAAGGTCTGGTACCTTTCAGGATGGTCTGCTGCTGTTTGGCGG
>NW_015505660.1:2931-3655 GCF_001515645.1 Sinocyclocheilus grahami | reverse complement strand
AGGATGCATTAAATTGATCAAAAGTAACAGTAAAGACATTTATAAGGTTTCAGAAGATTTCGATTTCGAATAAATGCTGTTCTTTTGAACTTTCTATTCATCAAAGAATCCTGAAAAATGAAATGAATCACGGTTTCCACAAAAAATATTTTGGAAAGATAACGGTTTTCAACATTGATAATAATCAGAAATGTTTCATGAGCAGCAAATCAGCATATTATGATTTCTGAAGATCATGTGACACTGAAGACTGGAGGAATGATGCTGAAAATTCAGCTTTGATCACAGAAATAAATTACATTTGACAAAATATTACAATAGAAAACAGTTATATTAAATTGTAATAATATTTAACAATTTTTTTGTTTTTGATCAAATAAATGGTGAGCACTATCTCAAAAATATTGAACTTTTTGTTCATATAAACATTTTATTTTTACTTTTATATTTGAAATTTAAGCCACTTTTTATCATTTTTTTAATAAAAAAAGATACATAATTTATACACATGTGCATTATATATATATATTGTATGTGTACTAATTAATTTGTATATTCATTGTTTTATTTACTTTTTTCCTCTTGTAATTTAGTTTATTTTTAAATATTTTCTATTCTACTCTTGGCTCAAGTATGCTTGATACATTCTATATATTTATATTATGTTCAGTACTGTATTTGTGTAACTAAATGTATTTAAAAAAAATTTTGCCTTGCAATTTCA
>NW_015505660.1:703-1391 GCF_001515645.1 Sinocyclocheilus grahami | reverse complement strand
AGAAGTGGTTTCACATGGTTTCTACAGGCCCGAGCTGGTTTTAATGAGCGCTAAAACCAGCCTGAGCCCCTTTATGACCCCTGAGCATGACCTGGTTTCATTCGGGAAACCTTGCGACGGTAGACATTTCCTCAACAATCCAGACGTGAGCATGAGCCGAGCGCGATCCATCACTCACTCACCCCTGCACAGCCAACCCGCCGCCCATGGACGGAGACGAGGGGGGCGTGGCCGTCTCCTTCAGCCCGCCGGGTGAGCCGTGAGAGGGCGGAGACGTGGAGGGGACGGCTAAACTCACAGCCACGCCCTCTTCAGAGTCGCCTGGGAAACAGAGACACATGGTGAGCTTCCGTGCAAGAGTTATTCAAAGCCATCAGTGCTTCAGTCTCCACGGAAACACACACCTGCTGATGATTGGCCAGGCTCAATCAAACCCACTTTCACCACCTGCGAGATGCCGACAACAGATCACAACAAACAAATATGATAAAAACAATTATTTCACTTGATCGATTACAATACGTGATATATTATATAATGCTTTGAGTGACACTTATGCTGTTTGCAATAAATATATAAGGCAAAAACTCTGCGTTCCGGTCCTTGATTCTGATTGGCTGAGCCACGTTCAACGCTGTTGTAAATTACTCTATAAACACACACCTTTGTTTACTTCTGTGTATTGCTC
>NW_015505660.1:0-389 GCF_001515645.1 Sinocyclocheilus grahami | reverse complement strand
TCACTGTAAACCACGGCTTCTTGGGGCTTATTGCTTTAAAATAATCTTTTATAAAATAATAATAATATAAAAAAGATTAATAAAATAAAAAGATGAAAGTTATCTAATTAAAATAAATTCTAGGGGCACATACCCCTCAGAAAAGGTAATTACTGGGTTTATGAATTTAATTTATTATAATGCATGACATAATATAATATATGATGCTTTGAGTGACATACGTGCTAGTGCAACAAATATTTAAGGCATTAACTATTTGAGGAGTAATTTCTTTGTCATGGACAAATATAATTTTTTTATTCAATCAATGCAAAATGCAATATTATGGCTAGTATTTATGGGTGAATAAAATGAAATGAAATGAAATAAAAAGATAAAAGCTAAAAAAT
>NW_015505659.1:821717-822260 GCF_001515645.1 Sinocyclocheilus grahami | reverse complement strand
CATGAAAGTAGTGTTCGTTGCTATAGCAAACAGACATAGGGCGCGGTTTCTTTCAGAATCTTCATTCGCCGATGGAGAGGAAAAGTTAAATAATATAGCATTTTATTTTATGAAAATGAGAGAGTTTTTGCACTGAAAGAGAAGTGATCTCGCGCTTAGAACTTAAGGCGTGCCAGGCTATCTCTGCAGCTAAGCTGAATAAAAAGCAGAATGAACTGGTGAAACGTTAAGACCATAAACACCAATAAATAAAATGTATGAATGATGCAGTGCTAATTGACATATAATTTATTACAGTAATAATAATTGTCATCATTAGGGTTGCCAGTTAACTTCAGAAATGGAAAATAAGGGACACTTGTGATTCTTATTCTTTAAGAAAATAAGGGACAGAATAAGGGATGTTCCAAATATTTGTACTGTACCATAATCTAGGCTGTCTGCCTGCAGTTAAAAAGTTCTCAGAAATAATCACAATTGTTTTGCTTAACCTATTTATGTACAATTATTCTAAAAATAATTTTAATGTCATACAAAAAATGT
>NW_015505659.1:820097-821617 GCF_001515645.1 Sinocyclocheilus grahami | reverse complement strand
AGTATATTGTACCATTATAAAATTGTGACTTCAGAAGTGTAGTGATTTAGGAGGTGAAAATACTGTGAAATTACAAATAGCATGAAATTTGAAGGCATAACAACTGAAGGTCTATATAAAATGTCAATCAAGCTTTTTTTTTTTTTTTAAACAATGGCACTTAAAGTTTTGAACTAAAATATTATTGCAACCATATAGCATTTGAATGAATGAAAATGCATATTTTTCAATTAAAGAACTTAAAGAGTGTGGGCTGCTTCTGGTGCTTGGATTTGTACCTCAATTAGTTTTTTGTTTTTTTTTTTGTATGTATGTATTTTTCACAAGAGCGATGAGAAGGGAAAAAAAACAATACGTGGACAAACCAGTCACTCTTTGTTCAATGCGAGTGCTTTATGCTGGAATAACTGTCATTTATGCCGTCGTCATGTGTTGATAGCGCAGGTGAGACCTGAAAAGCACACATTGCTATCTGTGTTTAAACTCATTTAAGCCTTGCCAGTTTAAATATTAACGAGTCAGAAAATGTGAACTTGCACAGTGAGAAGATCTGTGTAGTCGCTCATCCGAAGTGCGTGATACCTCTGTGAAGTATTGTGTTTGAATGGACAAATTCACACAAAAATGGTCAAAATGCCCGTCTTGGTGAGTATCCTAGCAGACTTGGTCGGCTGAATGTAGAGTATCAGTGCACTGTATCAGTGCGTTCTCTTAAAGTGACAGCACTTAATGTTAATCAAACAGCAACAACACGGAAATCTCTCACTGCTCTTGATTGAATAACTTTTGTAACTTTAAGGATTAATCTTTAATTTATACAGTCAAATATGCAATGTTATTTTACATTTGATTTATTCAATTTCTGTACCTAAACACTGTTAGACCTACCTAAAAAAAACTGAAAAGCACTGTTTATTTTATTTGTATCTTTTTTTCACTGTTTATTTATTTGTGCTGTTACTTGTAGTTAGATTATTTGTTCTTATTTTCTTTTTTTATTTGACAATAGTTTTTTTTTCCCTAAACCTAGCACATACCGAACCATACTGAAACTGCGACACTAAAACTGTGATACAAACCGAACCGTGAGTAAGTTGAACCGTTGCACCCCTAATGTATGTGTATATTTATGTATATATGTATGTATATTAGAGTTGCACCGATCGATTGGCTAGGGATCGGAATCGGCCGATTTTCCTCATGATCGGCCCGGATCGGGGACCATCGATTGGCTAGGGATCGGAATCGGCCGATTTTCCTCATGATCGGCCCGGATCGGTGACCGGCCGGGCAGTCTCACTTCTTTCCGATTTCAATCCGATCCGTTTTGTTACCAGCGGCACAGGCAATAACGTCAGCCGCGCATTCTCACTCATCTTTCCGACGACCCCTTCTCTCTCACACACGTCTCATTCGCTCCGGTTAAATATTGCTTGTATTGCGCATTATAGTAATTCCCGTAGGTTTGGTGCTTATACCAAACGCGCGCGCCCCACCACTGATCTATATTAGTGGAGCGC
>NW_015505659.1:816680-819499 GCF_001515645.1 Sinocyclocheilus grahami | reverse complement strand
TACCAAACGCGCGCGCCCCACCACTGATCTATATTAGTGGAGCGCTCAAGCCGTGCTTGGTCTCAAACTGTGCTGTCCTTAGAAATTGAAATGGTATTTTTGTGTATTATTTACTATTTTATTTGTATATATTGTGAATTATTTCCTCCGGGACTTTTATTTTGAAATCGCGATCTAATTGTACGGAAGCGCGGAAGTTGGTATGTTCAGAAACGAAAGAGAAGGAATGATGACGCAGCACAGCTCAGAAATGCATCTTTTAACAGTTTAGCTCTGGAAAGCATTTAACTAAGTAGTTACAATCTTAATCAAGTTGTTATGGAGGTTTGAATGTAACAAGTGATTTGACTTTCTTTGATGTTAAAACAAACACAGTTATTGAAGAGAACGGTTGTAAATTAGAGCAAACAGTTGACTGTTATCAAACAGGATAATTGCAATTGTTTTCTTGTAATGTATTTACATTGCATTTTCTATATTTTCAGTTTTACAGTAAAGGATAATAACCAAGACTGACTTTTTACTTGTTTTTTTTATGAAAATAAAACTTTTCGTTGAAGAAAAGTAGAGTTTTGTTTGTGTATGCTGTCAATTATAGTTCTTAGAAAGAAAATCGGTATCTGAAAAAAATCGGTATCAGCAGATCACACTAACGAAAAATCGGAATTGGCCAAGAAAATCGCAATCGGTGTTTCTAGTGTGTGTGTGTGTGTGTGTGTGTGTATATATGTCACTTCTGAAATGATGGCTACGCCCCTGGTGTGACAAAATGTTAACCTGTACATAATACTTTTAAAGCTCTTTTTTTTCTTGTCTTACATAAATTTCTACATATGCCATGTCATGCCATAGCATCATTAAACGGAAATGTTACGTCCCTTACCATATTGTGATGCCTGCGGCAACCACATGTGATGACTCCAGGCTGGACTCCACTTCGTCCATGGTGAAAGCCGATCCAGCGATCCACAGCGTGAAGTTGAAGTATTTCCTCAGCGACCAGCACGGATCAGCTCCAGGCATGACGAAGCAATATCGTCCTCTTTTGGAAGGCCAAACAAAGTAGTTTCGCTTTCACAATGAAGCACACAGCGCCTTCACGACATGGTGGCGGCAACAATACTACAGTGAGAATAAAAGTTACGCCGCCTTTCTTTGCGTGAACATTTGGGCGGCGTTATGCAAATCTTCCCACATCGTGATGTAGGTTTGTGGGGGCGTGTTAGAACGAGCCGTTTTAAGTAGGCGTGGCTGACTCTTAACTTTTATAGAATATCTCTTTGGATTTGAGACTTTAGTCTTTGCAAATTTACAGATCTTCTTTATGCACCAAGAGCTTGTAACACTCCCAAGAGAAATCGCATCATATGACCCCTTTAAACTAGCATCTAACAATGGACAAGTTTTTTATTTTTTTTCCCCCTTCTTTAACCATAAAGGCTGCTGTGTAATTTGCCCCCGACTAAGCATTTAAAGAATTTAGGGGAAGCTTTTAAATAATCTTGTGAATGCACTTAAAGAATGCAGAATCTAATCAAATTGAATTGTGAATCGAATCGTTCTTAATTTGCAAAAATAATTCTTGAATCGAATCGAAAACCTATGAATCGTGAATTGTATCGATTCGCTGTCTACCCAAAGATTCACAGCCCTAGTTTAATGTTTAATAATAATTTCATAAGAATTCTCTGAAGTTGAACTGTTCTATTTGTATTCAATGCAAAGGCGGAATCCTTCAAACTCATTTGAATAAATTAAAACTCATTAAATTGAGAACATAGCTCACAGTACATTTTAATGCTAATCTGTTTTAAGTATTACCATATCAGCACCTGACACCTTTTTGAGGCCATTTGCTCCATCCAAACATTTGCCGTTTTATCCGAGGTGTTTGCTCAAGTAAGATAATGCACAAAGGATTTGACTTTTTAATGCGTTATTTACCTCCTCTGCACTTTCTCCTGGGGTTTTTGGCCCATATTTGGTCCATTGTGCAGTAAGTCATTTTCTGTTTATGGAACATAATGCATTTCATAAAGGCTATAGGCAGAATTACTTGGACAGTCTGGAGGAAAATCTTTTTTGTCTTTTTCAACAAAACATTTGAAGGCCAAGGTCTGTTGGGAGCATTTTCTCCAGCTTTAGTGTAGTGAGCATTCTCTATAACTATGTGCTTCTCACCATTAATCTGTTGCCGTTTTTATGGTCTAGAAATGATAGAAGTCCCACATGTTGCCGTATCTTGTGAAATGTCCTATATTCATTCAGTCAGCAGTGTTTCAGTCTCACGACCCTCTCCAGGCAATAATATTGTCTGTATTCTGTGCACCTGCTTGCGTCTGTCCAGGTGTGTGCGGGGTTTTGGGGGTTTATGCAAGTAATAAATTAACTTCAGAGGCTTTCTGAAGGAAAAAGTCTGTCAATTAAACTTTCCTAAAGTCATCGGAAAAGGAAAAATGTTCCGCATAATTTTAAAACTTAAAATGTTCATTAAGTTCAGCCTGACAGTGCAGGTTTCACCGTAGCCCTCTCAGAGTCTCTCCTCTTCTCAGTGTGAATTATTTACACTGCTCCTAATGAACCAGACAGAACTGTCTTGGACTTTTGGATGGCAAATTCTGATACTTGGTCTGTTATTTGCAAATCCAGGGCTAAACTTGAGATAAAAAGGTAAGAAAGGTAGGTTAAAGTTGTCATTTTTTTTACACAGTATTTTCTTACCACCTTGTAGCAAAACCATAATTTAGCTTTACCTGATTAATTTCCACCCTTTTTGTCATCTTTCAAATTAAAGAGGCTTTATTTGATACTATACCTTT
>NW_015505659.1:815354-816670 GCF_001515645.1 Sinocyclocheilus grahami | reverse complement strand
TTTAAGATTAAGATTGATTAACCTTTGTAGGATTTAGTGTGAAACAATTTTACTCAGAAATTGCTTGTGTATTTCACAAATAATTACAAAGAAATGGCAAGTAACACATTGATTTAATTGTGAGTTTTTGAAGAAACTGAAATGGTATTTTCTTGTAAAACACTCTAATCTTAAATTATTTTATTTACAACTTTTGAAAAATATTTTTTTAGTGTACACGTGTAGTGCAAACTAATATTTAAAGAAAAAAAGCTCTAGGAAAAACTCTTGTTTTTCACAAAATGGCCATTTTAACTTGTATCATTGCTTTGTTTTGCATTTCATGTAGTCCTTAGGCAGTGGTTTATGCAGTCTTTGCAGAATTTCTCTAGTTTGCAATGGGACAAATTGCTGCAACTTGGGAGGCTGGAAATGCGACAAATGCCTTTGAGTTATGGCACTTCCACATATGTGCCCATTTTATTCAGCTTTGCTGCTATTGTAGCCTCAGAGCTTGGGTGGATGAAACGAGTCAAAATAGGTTTTAGAGAAAAATGCAACTGCACTAATCTGTCACATTTACAGCGAGTTCATTGTATACTCCCATGTAGTCTGAATACAATTGTATTCTTACTGGAAAAGAACATGGAGACACAGTAAAAAGATTAACTAGATGAGAAAAATAGCTAGATTTGCCATTATTGTTTTTAAATGCTGTCCTTGTGTTAAGGGCACCAAGTTGTCGATCAAGCTTTTCTCGAAGCCATGTGCATGCAAAACAGATTTTCCCCTTAATGATTTTATGATGCTCGTATTGAACCGTTCGATCCATTCGGAATGCATAACGCTAAAAAACAACACTCGCAGCCCAAAACGGTTTAATATCTACAATTAATTTACCTTCAACCTTCAAGGTTCCTGTTTCTATGGCTCATTTTAAAACTGCATTCATTTTGAAGTCGCACACTGCATGTCATGCAGTCCTTAGGCAGTTTCTGTTCATTTAATTAAGTCTTATTGCTAAATTTCCCTGTTAGACTGGTGGAAATGTAATCGAAAACCCATTCTCTCTCACACTCTTGCTTCTCGCCTCTTTAAGCGCTGTTTCCCTTTTTACTAGCCTACGTTTGTCCTGCTTTTAGGCAGAACTTCCTCCGTAATTACTGTACTGTGTGCACTGGTCCCTTATTTTGACTCTATAACCTTCCTCTCTGCTGACAGCTCTGCCCTGAAAATGATCTGCATGGCTGATCTATGGTGCACTCTTGGGCAGCTAGATCTTCACACTTTTCTTGAATTCTGGGATATCTCAGACCCATTTAGCAGGCCAGAATGAA
>NW_015505659.1:814941-815287 GCF_001515645.1 Sinocyclocheilus grahami | reverse complement strand
TCTCGAAGTCCTTCCTTTCATTGCTCACAAGTAGAAAAATCCTAAATGTGATCACTTAGAATTCGTCAAACCACATTAATTGTGGTGTCATTCATGTCTGAAGTGTAACACTTGGGATTTCAGACCTCTTAAGTGTGAGCAATTGTAATCGTAATTCTCGCTTTAAGTTCAGTGTTCAAACTTATTTCTAAAGCACTGAATAAAACGACAAAGCACTGAATAAAACGACAACGTTGACCATAGTGCTGTACAAACAGTAACACAATTAGCAGAAGACAACATTTAAAAGGGATCATATCTAAATTAGGGCTGTCAAAATGGCTGAAAAACTAAATTTGAATTTTGT
>NW_015505659.1:813455-814385 GCF_001515645.1 Sinocyclocheilus grahami | reverse complement strand
CATCTAGTGGCTTCAACTGGATAGGCTAACAAAAACATTATAATGCAACAGCACTTACATCGTCATCGCATCTCGTGCGCCACTGATAAGGTTGCCTGACACACACCTATAATTCAAATGCAACGTTTTTGCATTCGAATGTGGATTTTTATTTTAAATTTGACGAATATTCAAAAGTCAAATTTTTTTTTTTTGACAGCCCTAATCTAAATAATTAATATAAAAGAAACCTTAAACAATCAAAATACATCTTAAGATCAGAAAAGGCATATATCAGGGTGTCCGCGGGGTCTTAAAAAGTATTAAAAGTTGATAAATCAATTTAGAGAAAATTAAGGCCCTTAAAAAGCATTAAATTCTTAAATGCCATTTTCCAAGGCATTACTTTTTGTATCATCTTTTCATTGTATATTTGTCGAATATTGGAGTTCTGTGTATTTTATTTATGGAATCCAGCAAGATTTGACATCATCTGTTACGGCGCTCACTTACTGACTGTGTGCTGCGTGATAGCGCGGGGCTTGTTGATCCCACTCACTCTGCATTTCTGACCCTTACCGCACGCTCCCATCCGCTCCTGCGATTTTTGTCCGCTCCCGCAAACATTCTAATATTGTACATCATTTTCGCACATAAGGGCGTGGCTATATCAATGTTAATGAGCGCTGTCAGTCATAGTTCACTTTTGATTTCGCGAAATGTAAAGGGAGCACATCCTGCGATTTAAAAGATATTTGTCAATGAGCTCGGGATCTGTTGAGGTGCAAATCCTCCAACATCTTGTCCGTTATCTTTCCTTACTTTTGACCCGTGTGATTAGTCAAATCTGACTTCTGCAGCTCGTGTTGGATGCAGGGTGTTGTTTTTTTTATTTATTTTTTGTTCTTTTTTTTTTTTTTTTTTACGAAATTTGACTGCTTTTAAACTGTT
>NW_015505659.1:811727-812680 GCF_001515645.1 Sinocyclocheilus grahami | reverse complement strand
GTTAAAACTTGGAGTGGCGATGAGGTCTTAAAATGTATGGAAAGGTATGAAATGTAACTCCATGATTCCTGTATATACTCTGTATATGGAACTAGCATCCTTTGCACTTATCTTTGATTGAATGCTATCATAAAAAAATATTTAGCACTTCTAGATCCAGGAGTGAGTGATTTAAATTGGTTGGCAATTCAAAGTGTTTATTTACTGAAATCAAATCTCTTCCTGTTCATCGCGTGCCGTTCTTCCACCCCTGCCGGTTAATCTCATTTCAGAGCAACATCCGTTTGTGATCCCCATGAGGACCGCAGGAGTTTTTACATCCGTTTTTAATCTGACAGCGTTCACCGGTACGATTCACCATATGAGCTTGAGCCTGAGACTTACATGGTCCATGGCGCCACATCCCACTTTCACATTTAAGATTAAGGTTTTTCTCCCTTTGTACACTAGACATGGGCTTCCTACTGGTAAACTGTGTACAGCATAGCAGTAAATCCCAAATGATAAGAGAGGAGCAGCCGGTCACTAGAGCCCCCTAATAAAAACAGCAGTATACTGACGAGTAGTTTCAGTGGTGTGATTTACTGAGATTGTTTTGCACCAACCAGATAGAAAAGAGGGAAAATGTGCTTCTATTAAATGACTTTGAGCTCAAGGCAGCGTCCCACTTGCTGACTCAAACTCAATTTTAGTAGGGGATGTCCTGCCGGCTTCTTTCTGACAGCTCGCCCTCATCTGTTAGAGGTCTGTCATGCCCACAGATTCAAAATGAAATGGAGGTGATGGACTAAAGTTTGTTTTAGGTGTTTCTCTCTGGTTCCTAAAGAAGTCAAAGCAGGATTACCACAGAAACATTTGAAGTGGACTGAATAAGGATGTAGTTTTTGGAGTTGTTCAATACTGTTAAGTAGTGCTGTGTTCAAAATATCGATACGACGATGTATCATCACAGA
>NW_015505659.1:797043-803416 GCF_001515645.1 Sinocyclocheilus grahami | reverse complement strand
TGTCCGGCCATCAGTTTGTGACCTCAAGCTCAAGCGCACTTGGGCGTTGTGTTACAGTTATGTAGCAGGACAATGATCCCAAACACACCAGCAAGTCCACCTCTGAATGGCTCAAAAAAAACTAAATTAAGGTTTTGGAGTGGCCAAGTCAAAGTGTGGACTTAAATCCGAAAGATTAAGATGCTTAAACAGTCCATTCATGCTCGAAAACCCTCCAATGTGGCTGAATTAAAACAATTCTGCAAAGAAGAGTGGGCCAAAATTCCTCCACAGCGATGTTAAAGACTCATGGCCAGTTATCGCAAATACTTGATTGCAGTTGTTGCTGCAAAGCGTGGCACAAACAGTTATTAGATTTTAGGGGGCAATTACTTTTTCATGTAGGGCCAGGCAGGTTTGGACAGCTTTTTTTCCCCTAATAAAATAATTATTTAAAAACTGCATTTTGTATTTTACTTGCATTATCTTTGTGTAATATTAACCACAGCGATGTGAAAGACTCATTGCCAGTTATCGCAAACACTTGATTGCAGTTGTTGCTGCAAAGCGTGGCACAAACGGTTATTAGATTTTAGGGGGCAATTACTTTTTCATGTAGGGCCAGGCAGGTTTGGACAGCTTTTTTTCCCCTAATAAAATAATTATTTAAAAACTGCATTTTGTATTTTACTTGCATTATCTTTGTGTAATATTAAAATTTGTTTGATGATCTGAATCTTTTTAAGTGTGACACATATGCAAAAAATGTATAAAACAGGAAGGGGGCCAACACTTTTTCACACCACTGTGTGTATGTGTGTGTGTATATATATATATATATATATAATTTTGTTTTTTGTATGTGAAGATTCTTTTTTTAATTTTATTATAACCTTCATTTATATAGCGATTTATGCAATACAGGTTGTCAAAGCAGCTTTACAGTATTAAACAGGAAAATAGTGTAAGAGGATGACTGTGAACACTTAATTTTCCTGTTAAAGTCTGTTCATCATTGATTCAGGGATGTCAGTTCAGTTCAAATAATGTCTGTGCAATCAAGTCGAAAATATTGCCAGAAATGAAGTGTCCCCAACTAAGCAAGCCAAAAGTGACCGTGGCAAGCAACCAGAATGTAGTCTGGATCCTGGCTTAACACTCTTGAGTACCTGAGGTCAGGAAAACCTTCAGCTTAGATTCAATTCAGGTCTGATGGGCCTGTTGTGTCGGCTGCAGGTTTTTTTTTTTAACTGGGACTCATTGTTTCCAACAGAACTTATCTTGCAGAATATTCAAAGAATCACCCCATATGGGCAAATATATTTTTGTATTTCTGCTGTATGTGTGTCACAACTGGGAGTATTGATATTTAATTAACCAGGATTCATTTTGCAATTCCAAAAGTTTCAAAGACTTAGTCTAGGGTACTCATTAATTTATTTATCCTGTTAAAGTCTGTTCATCATTGATTCAGGGATGTCATCGTTCAGTTCAAATAATGTCTGTGCAATCAAATCGAAAATATTGCCAGAAATGAAGTGTCCCCAACTAAGCAAGCCAAAAGTGACCGTGGCAAGCAACCAGAACTCCATCTGTGACATCTGCAAATGGAGAAAAAATTCTAGACTGGTTCCCAAGGGCTCGTCTGGTTCCCGTGTTCTTGTCGATGGCTTCGCAGGGGATCTGTCTCTATAGCTCATCTAGTTGACATGATCTCCGCTGACATTCAGGGCTGTGGAGGTCTCTCTTGTGCTGATCCACCATCTTGATGAATAAAATGTCAAGAGTCATTCTGCTGTAATCCAGAAACCAAAGGAAAAGTCCTATTTGGTTTTTATGCAGGGAACCATGGTGATGTGAACTTTTGGGATGCCCCACAAAAATCTTCCCCTCAGCACTCTATGGGTCTTAGAAAGCATACATACTTTAAAAGTAAGTCTTTTAAGTGTAGGCGAACCCCAGAAAACCCCTCGGTATAACAACCACGGTTTTCTGAGGGAAACTTTAATACCAGATCCAAGCGGGACAGTAGATTGAGTTTGTCAGCGTGAGAAACAACTCATTGGTTTCTGCCAAGTCCTCAAGAGCCCACCCAGACTACTTTCAAGCTAGTCAGAAGTTGTGTTGTGAGTCGGCAGGGCTATTAACTAACGCAGCAGGGAGTAGAGCCGCTGGAGCGGTTAACGCTCACTCGCTGAGATGAGCAGCTGCGTCTCCTTCTGATTCTTCTACTAGTATGTCAGTGAGGCTTATGACTGAGAAACTACTAGTAAGACGCAGACGTCAGAGGCATACAGAGACGTGGGTTGAGAGCAGGAAGGGAAGCAAGTGTGTTCTGCAGTGAAGCGTGGACTAATTTTTAACTGTTCTGGGTTTGTGTGACAGACATAGCAACCATAAAATCTGGCTCGTCGTCCTCTGCTTTTCACACCTACACAGTTTTTACCACAGTTCATCTCTCTCCACTGATCCTTTTATATTTGCTTCCTTCCCTTCTTGTAGTCCTTCCCAATTCTGTGAATGCGTTTCTGTCATCGACTGCATGCTATCTACACCTGCAGACTCAGGCAGGTGTCTTTTATATAATGTAGTCTGGATCCTGGCTTAACACTCTTGAGTACCTGAGGTCAGGAAAACCTTCAGCTTGGATTCAATTCAGGTCTGATGGGCCTGTTGTGTCGGCTGCAGGGTTTTTTTTGAACTGGGACTCATTGTTTCCAACAGAACTTGCAGAATATTCAAAGAATCACCCCATATGGGCAAAGATATTTTTGTATTTCTGCTGTATGTGTGTGTCAACTGGGAGTATTGATATATTTAATTAACCAGGATTCATTTTGCAATTCCAAAAGTTTCAAAGACTTAGTCTAGGGTACTCATAAATTTATTCTGACTACTATTTAGATTTTTTTTTACCTAACTTGTTTTAAACTCGCCATTTAAACATTAACATATTTAAAAAATATATATATAGAAAATATATTCCATTATTTGAGGTCAACCAGGGTTTCCCTAACCGGGGTTAATGTAATAGCTACAGTGGGTTCGTGAATGGATAAAAAGCTAATAAATCAGTCATAAAAATGTAAAATTTAAAAAATATTTTGAAACAAAAACAATCCAAATAAACCACTTGAATGCTAAACATTAGAAATATTTGTTTACCTGCATATCAGTGTGACCATTAACCGACATCAGAGAGTTGTGATCAATCAAATGTCTTATTAAATTATTAAAATATTAACTTTCTCAGGGACATTTCAAGTGAATATTTCATGTTAAAGGGGTTTGGCTCACAAAAACGTGTTTCACCGCTATAAATAACCATGTTTAGTAACATTCATAATTATGTTTCATACATAGTCTAATTGCTTGAGGGGTGATTTTCCCCCCAAATTCAGAAGCATGGATCACAAATGTATTTACTTGACATTTAAACTGAACTGAGCTGGATGATGACAATTCAATGATGAACTGCCTTTAACTGAAAATTGAGTGTTTACTGTTGTCCTTTTGCATTATGGACACACTATTTTCCTAATTAATGCTGTAAAGTTGCTTTGACACAATCTGTATTGTTAAAAGCGCTATAAATAAAGGTGACTATAAATAAAGGTGACATTTACATGGCCAGTGTATATATTGCAAATATAGTCGAAGCTAAATGGTATGACACACAGTAAGTTTTTTGGAGAGGAATCTTTAAAAGAGAAAGAATTAGGGAGCATTAATGATTTACTGCCATTTTATGAATAATATATGTGACCCTGGATCACAAAAACCAGTCTTAAGTCGCTGGGGTATATTTGTAGCAATAGCCAAAAATACCTTGTATGGGTCAAAATTATCGATTTTTCTTTTATGCTAAAAATCATTAGGAAATTGAGTAAAGATATTTCCAACCGTAAATATATCAAAGCTTAATTTTTGATTAGCAATATGCATTGCTAAGAACTTCTTCATTTGGACAACTTTAAAGGCGATTTTCTCAATATTTGGATTTTTTTGCACCCTCAGATTCCAGTTTTTCAAATAGTTGTGTATCGGCCAAATATTGTCCTATCCTAACAAACCATACATCAATGGAAAGCTTTCAGATGATGTATAATTGTCAAAATGACCCTTATGACTGGTTTTGTGGTCCAGGGTCACAAATAATCATGTAATCCATAGGAAAGTAACTGTAATCTGATTGAGCATTTTAAAATGTAATATAATCTATTTACGAGCAGTGTTGGGTAAGTTACTCAAAAAAGTAATCCACTACAGATTACTAATTCTTTAAAATTGTAATTTGATTACAATACTGATTAATGCATTTAAAAAGTAATCAGATTACTAATTACTTTGCTTTCAAGTTACTTGTCAAGTTATTAAACCTAAAAATACACTACAAAGAGAAACTCATAGTTCTTTCATTAATTTAATATTGACTGAAAAAATACATAAGTATTATTTTTATAGCCCACACTTTTTTGTTTTTGTAAAATAAAGAAAACCAATTGTGTGTGCTTTCTGCATTCTCAGTCTCCGTGAATATCTTCCTGAAACGAGTCACTAAAATGAACGAAAATGACATGAGAAATACAGCATATCTAAAGAAAGCTTGAAGTGTCTACGAAGTAAGTGGTGTCGAAAACAAATATTCTCTGATAAATTAATCCGTATGAAACCAACGCGAGGTACAGTCTTTCCCGTCTGAGCTCACTTTTAATGTGATCATGCCCACGCACATCGCGCGCTATAAGATAATCGTCCAAGAGAAACCAGGCTTGAGATGCGCAGATATGTAAATGTCCACATCACCTCCGTATGCAAAGAAAGATTCAAGTTCATCTCGGCTACTTTTAGTTTTTGGAAGAAGACGCGCTGTGAGGAATAAGCCTTGAATTGTGATGCCGACACAGCTTAATGCAGCGGATGATCTCATTTTGATGAGTCGTTTATTTTTACTGTGACAAACTTGTACACGTTCACTTGTTGAACTTTTCCCAAACCGTAACCCCAGACTAAAATGTCGAGTGCAACATTTTGAAATCGGATTCATACGAATTGAAATACGACCTTTCGTTCCATCCATCACATTTAAAAGAATATACACTTTTTGATATACCATAAAAAAAACAAAAAACAGGTAGCCCATCTGAATAAGGAAATTTAGGTTATCCATCTAATAGTAGCCTACCAAAATCTTATTAACAGTAGAAGTTAAATCTTACTGTAGTCTTCAAATCTGGGTACTGTCTTACGTTTTAAAATTACAAAGGGAGTTTGGTCGCGATCTTTACAACACGCATTTAAGTATTTCATGGCACACTTGTTTTTTGCGTATTTGGCACCACCTATTGTTGTGGGTGTATTATTGACATGTCAAAGTCTAGACCCTGAATATAAGACGACCGCGTTTTTTCAGATGTATTTCCAAGAAAAAAAAACTGTCTTATATTCGGGTCAATATGGTACATACATTTAAAATGTAATGCATTGCTGCGTTACCAGAAAAAAAAGTAGTTAGATTACAGTAGCGCGTTACTGTGAAATGTGTTATACCCAACTCTGCTTATGAGTACTAATTATAATAATCCACTTACGAGTACATATTACATGTAGTCAGTTACTACCCAGCACTGATCATAAATAACTTAACTAACTGCCTACCACACACCAACTCACAAAGTCTCAGAGTATTAGTAGACTGTTAGGTCAGGGTTAGAAAACATTGACATACTTGCGGAGTTACTCGTAGTCCATAGAATGTCTGTTGGTGCACCATCAAAATAAAGTATTTGCTGATATTAGGCAGACAGTCTATTACTGATAGCTGTAGTTAAAGGGATAGTTCACCCAAGAATGAAAATTTGATGTTTCTCTGCTTACCCCCAGGGCATCCAAGATGTAGGTGACTGTTTCTTCAGTAGAACACATTTGATGATTTTTAACTTTAACCGTTGCAGTCTATCAGTTGTATAATGCATGGCAATGGTAACACAATCTATGATAGTAAAAAAAACCTGCACAGACAAATCCAAATTAAACCCTGCGGCTCGTGACGACACATTGATGTCCTAAGACACGAAACGATCGGTTTGTGACAGAAACCGAACAGTATTTATATAATTTACACCACCATGTCCAACTGTCTTTGGGCGCATGCACGGCTTCCGGTGTGTGAGGTGTGTACGCACTCTGGTGTAGTTTACGTTAAAGGGTGTGTCCGAAGAGCAATTGGCTAACTTCAGGCGAGCAGGCTCAGAAGTTGGGAATACGTGGAAAGTCACCACTCCCGAATGAGTTCCCGCGAGAGAATGTAATCTTTTAGTTTTAAGTCAGTTTGAACAATCCGGATAAGCGCAAGTAAGTACCATTTTGATTAGCCGTCGTACCTACAATGACT
>NW_015505659.1:731123-797033 GCF_001515645.1 Sinocyclocheilus grahami | reverse complement strand
GTGCATGCTTTTTTTACTCTCATAGATTTTGTTACCATTGTCATGCATTATACGACTGATAGACTGCAACGGTTGGAGTTAAAAATCATCATATGTGTTCTACTGAAGAAACAAAGTCACCTACATCTTGGATGCCCTGGGGGTAAGCAGATAAACATCACATTTTCATTCTTGGGTGAACTATCCCTTTAACGTGGTTGCAAAGTTACTTAGTCAACTGAATGTCTAAATAAAGTGTGACACCATAACAATTGTTACTAAGAGGGTTAATAATTTGTTTCTTCTTGTTGAAGACACCTAGCAGGCTACTGAAAATGATCCTGTTCACTTCATTTGTTTCTGGTCTAATTTAGCAGCATTCAATTTATTTTTAATCAAAATGTAACTCGTTTCTTCTACTGAAATTGTTTCCCTTGTTAGGCTTTCCTGATTACAAAGCACTTTTCTTTTTCAACTTCTATTCAACCATCATTCTTGTAAATAACTCCCACTTTTCCCAATCCAGTCAATTCCCAATTAATATCAAAATATCACCCAATCATTCATTGTATTCGTCAGAATTTTTTATTTTTATTTTTTTAAGAAATAAAATGGAGCTAGTGTTTGTACCACTTGAAGTGAATTGATTGACATTGTTTGCATGAGGATTGGTACCATTCAGTGATAGATCACAGTGGTAAAATCTTTCTTCAGATTTTTCATATGCATTTGTGGTTTGAAACTTAGAGATGGTCCACCCAAAAATGAAAACTGTCGTTCTGCGGAGTTCAAAAGAAGATATTTTGAAGAATGTCTGTGTTCAAACAATGTTCTATAGGCAAAAACCAGATTCTTTAAAATATCCTCTTCGTTCCAAAGAAGAAACAAACTCGTGCAGGTTTGGAACAGCATGAGGGAGAGTCAATTGATAACAGAATTTGCATATTTGGGTAAACTATCCCACTTTTTAAAAAGGAGATGCTTTAACCAGGAAGACAAAATCAAATTTGCTAGAGTATTTGCATTTTATTATATCCGTGTGGTTTTTGACTCCTGCATTGAGAGAAGTAATCTCACAAACCTGAGGTAATCTGGTGTTGGCAGGTCACTCTTGACTGCACAGGAAAGCAGTAAAAGGATTTTATAGTGCTTTAGGAGCTTGTCTCCATGCAGTAAATTAAACCTTTCCATAACATTTACACGTGGAGTCTCTTTAAAGAGGCACGTGAAGTCAGAGGACAGCCATTTCTTTCTTCCGGCACAGACAGGTGAAAGCATACCACGCTGTGTAACCAGGCATTTTCACTGGACGTTTTATACGGATGCATTCGCTTTCTTGAGCTTTACGGAATAACTTGCTCTGATGGTTTAGAACAGCGAGTCTTTGGGGTGGAGGATTATTTGTAATTGCAAGTAGGATTGGCGTGTTGGATAGAATGAAACTCATGCCAGGTTTTGTGATTGTTAACTGCAGTTGGGGGGGAAGTTGTGGCCTAATGGTTAGAGTCGGACTCGTAACCCAAAGGTTGTGGGTTCGAGTCTCGTACCGGCAGGGATTGTAGGTGGGGGGAGTGAATGTACAGCGTCACCTTCAATACCTTCTCCCACCTTCAATACCACGACTGGTGCCCTTGAGCAAGGCACCGAACCCCCAACTGCTCCCCGGGCATCACAGCATATATCCTGCCCACTGCCCACTGCCACATGTCACTTTCACTTCACTTGATTTAGACTGTGTGTCATACAAATAGCGTGTCTCAAGTTCATCGCACTTGGAGACTCGACTCCAATAGAATAGATTTTGAATTAACATTAAGCTGTTTTCAATATTTAATCAGTATTTTTAGAACTGAATGTTTATGGTCATCGCTCTCAATGTATCCTTGTTGCACTGCATTATAGATGGCTTGTAATGCATTATTGGATTGCCTTCTTTGCACACCTGTGATGTTTTAAAATTCTGCATAGTGCTAATACTGCATAGCTCACTTGGATTTGGAGCTGATCCAGTAATCATGCATGATGTGAATAAAGCCAGGAATAAAGTATTAAAATCGTGTTTGCTCTGTTGGGTAGGGGCTAAACAAACGCCCCTGAATTTTAACCTTGCTAGTGTTGAGCTGCTTTGGATTCTTCTCGCAGTGCACCGGACCTAAAAAGTGTTTGTCTGTGCGAGGACGGCTAATGAATTGCCTGAAAATTAGTTACGGATAAAGCTCAAGTTATTATCAGCAATGCCGGCTAATTAAAATGCCCTTTTCACCACATCCGTGTGACATTCAGTTATTGCGGGGAAAAAATGGCATGTGGATGAAGATGCATGAAGTCTTCTAATCCTGCACAGCTGGGAAGCCATGTTAAGAAGGATTTCAGCAAATTAACAACAACTTGTTAACTTTGTTTTTTGTTGTTGTCTGTACTCTTGGTCAGTGCACATTCTGAAACTGTTTATATTGTTTGTTTTTTTTCTTCTATTTTCAAGATGAAGGGAGAATGTGATGAAGGTCATGAGGTCAATGTTTATGTCGGTCAAGTGCAGGGAAGTTCATAAAATTTGAACTTCAGCTGACTCTGGCCCCCTCATGCCTCAAGTCCTTGTTTGGATGCTTAAAGGGATAGTTCACCCAAAAATTAAAATGTTATGTTTATCTGCTTATCCCCAGGGCATCCAAGATATAGGTGACTGTTTCATCAGTAGAACACAAACAAAGATTTTTAACTCAAACCGTAGTCTGTCAGTCATATAATGTAAGTGGATGGGAATCATACACTAACAAAACCAAATTAAACCCTGCAGCTCGTGACGATACATCGGTCTGTGCAAGAAACTGAACAGTATTTATATCGTTGTTTACCTCTGATTTTCATCGCAATGTCCGAACTGTCCTGAGCGCGTACTGAGCGCATTGCCGCGTTCTCAAGAGCCGGCGCCTGACGTGTTGTCTTGCTTTACGGCGGATCGCAGACTTATAAGTGCATTACCGCCACCTATCTCTCAAATGGACCATTGACACTATCAACAATCTCAATTAGGAGTGTCAATGGTCCACTTGAGAGATAGGTGGCGGTAATGCACTTATAAGTCTGCGATCCGCCGTAAAGCAAGACAACACGTCAGACGCCGGCTGTTGCGCAGGACAGTTCGGACATTGCGGAGAAAATCAGAGGTAAAAAACAATATAAATACTGTTCAGTTTCTTGCACTGACCGATCGTTTTGTGTCTTTACACATCAATGTATCGTCACGAGCCGCAGGGTTTAATTTGGTTTTGTTTGTTGGGGGGGGTACACTCAAAGCTGTGATTCCCATCCACTTGCATTACATTACTGACAGACTGCAACTGTTTGAGTTAAAAATCTTTGTTTGTGTTCTACTGAAGAAACAAAGTTACCTACATCTTGGATGCCCTGGGGGTAAGCAGATAAACATCAAATTTTCATTTTTGGGTGAACTATCCCTTTAAGCTG
Source organism: Sinocyclocheilus grahami (assembly GCF_001515645.1). Classification (NCBI taxonomy): domain Eukaryota; kingdom Metazoa; phylum Chordata; class Actinopteri; order Cypriniformes; family Cyprinidae; genus Sinocyclocheilus; species Sinocyclocheilus grahami. The sequence goes on along the minus strand of NW_015505659.1, from coordinate 793,586 downwards.
ATTCTTGCAAACAAAACAAGAGTTGCATCATTGTTAAGTTTTAACATTAAAACTTTTAAAGGTGCTGTAAGCTTCTTTTTTTTATGGAATAGATACAATCCCATGAATCGTTGCAAATGACTGAAAAACTGTTGATTTAAAAATGTTGATTGCATTAACAGAAATATTGCAAAATATTGATGTATGGCATGATTTACTTGCATAGATTCTCTGAATGGTGGCGATTTCTTTGCAGAATCGTTGGTAATGTAGGTCGTTTTTCCACTGCGCTGTTAAACTATTATTTCAAAAGTAAGTTAAACAATATCATATACCACCGTTTAACAACCTCATAGCTCACACTGGGTCTGTCTTTAATGGTTTACAAGTTAATGTTAAAAATCTATTTCCAATAGAGAAAAAGAATGGGATTTTTATTTCCGGAACCAACTGTTTCACTCTATTCTGTCTGGTGCGAGATACAGAACAGCTGACTTTGCTTACAGTATGTTTAATGTTGCAGTTTTGCACATGTGACTCAATGAGTTTCTAGCATGAAGTACTTTGCTTGTTCACCTAAACCATTTCTGACAGTCCATTCTCGTCAAGGGCCCTCTAAAAAAAGTTTTTTGCAAACGTCAGTGCAACCTCTGAATAGCTGTCAATAAGGTTTGTGCATTCTTTAGGATAACATGAGACTCCTCCGGCAAGTAAACAGTGCTGCTACTCTATTACACACATCAATGCTTACTTGAGGTGTCATTTGCATATCCATAATTCATATGCATATGGATTACTTAAGAATTTGTAAGGCATAGACATGCATTTGTTTCCATTGAGAGCCCAGCAGGGCATTTACAGCGAGCCTTATTTTCGGGGTAAACCTTTCAGGTTGGCAACAGCATGCGAATTTCAGCCCGAAATCCATCTGTAAATGTTTGCTTTGGCGGAAAGACAGTGTCGGACTACTGTGTGTGTGCGCTGTTCGTCCTGTGCAGGATCACAGAACTTCTCTTATTTTTCCCCAGATTAACATACGCACACAAAAACACGCATCTTTCCCAGTCTCTCTCAGGTTCTCATATTGTTTCAGCATGGTGAATTGCTCGTGAGCCTAGCTGTTTGTGCCGCTTCGGCTATAAACACAGAAATGTGTTTTCGTTCCAGTTGTTCCATGGAATCGGACCCGCTGCTTGTTTGGACAAGCCGTTTCTCATTGCCTTAATTCAGGCTAAGGAAGCACAGCATTTGCATCGACTTGTGTTTTCAACATGCTTGTGTTTTCAGTAGTTTTCCACATAGGAAAAAAGGGGATGCTTATACTAAACGCAGCGTGTTTGTCCTGGCTCGGAGAGTTTTCCCTCATTCAGAGCTTGATTTCGGATCGATCTCTTGATGTTTTCTCTCAGTATGTGGAAATGGATTTGTTTTGGCAGATCCTTGAGGTATTATCACACACTTGTTCTTGCTATCTCACCATCAACACTTGGATTTTTCCTGAAATGATATTTGATATCAGATAAGAATAATTAATTTCCCTGCATGTTGAATCAAACGGTTTTCCTACTTCCAGAAAATAACCTCATAGCACATGAGTGACAGGAAGAATATTGAGGCTTGAAAAGAGTCTCTGATTGGTTTGTTTTGGCCTGGTTCCCTTTTCAAGCCAATCCAGGCATCCTGATATCCAGCTAACTTCCTTCTCCAAGTGATTCTGTTTTTTTATCTGGGCCTTCAGAGAAATTAAATTTCCTGTTTCCGTGATGTAGTTGTTGTATAACCTTGTTTTTTGGTTGAATTACTGATGGTTGTTTGAGTTTTTCCAGCTTGACATTCTGCTGTGGAGTTTTGTGGTATGTGGTGTTTTTCTCAAAACATAACAGCATGTACTTTTCACCAGAAAGTTCAACTTTTGTCCTCTCCGTTCACACAACATCGCTGCAGTGGTGTTGAATATCTTGGTGGTCTTCTGCCAATTGTGAGATGGACGGCAGTATGTTGTTTTTGTCTTCTGTAACCTCCTGTGAGTAACTTCCTTTGCAGTGCTTTTCTTGGATCTTGGTGGATCGGTGAGTTGTCGAGAGATGGGAGATCCTGCAGATCCTTTGAGGGATTGTCTCTGATCCTCAATCAACTTTGTAAATGAAGAGTATGACTGGAAGATCCTCTGTGGGACACCAGTCTTCGCTGTCATCCAGGGTTGTTGTATCTTCTCTGAAGACTCCATGACATGCCCTTGCACTGATCTTTGTAGGACACTTACTCCTAGGGAGTAGAAAGTGTGTTGACATTTATTTTTTTTCTTCTGCACTCATAGATTTCAGTTGTGCGTTCTTATAGGTCTGTTCAGAAAGGTTTCCTGTACATCCCGTTTTTTTTAAATTTTTTTTGCCAGTGGACCCTGAAATGTCTTTTGGACTGCAATCTTTTAGTGCTTTTGATCTAATTAAATTACTTTTCATCAATTGATTATTCAGTTAGTTTCACAATGCTGTGAGCCATTGGTTAAAGGTACACTTGATTTAAAAAAAAAAAAAAGTAAAATTTCTAAGGCTTTCAAATCTCACCCCACCCCCACACACATTTTCGTGCATCATGTTTTCGTATAAGACATGGAGAAGAAATCATATTTTCTTAGTATGTTATTTTATTGTATACAAAAACTATTTATATTATTTTTTGCAGGTATATTGTTCCTTTATGACTATTGTAATAATAATAATAACAACAACAACAACATAATAAAATAGTAGTAGTAGTAATAATAATAAATACATGCATGCATAGTTATAATTTTTTGTTATACATTGTACATTATATCCTACTATATCTTTAACGGCATTAGTTAACATTTAAAAATGAACCGTTCTTCTAAAGCATTAATTAATCATAGTTAATTTCAGCATGTACTAATACATTTTTTTTATCAAAACTTGTATCTTTTGGTATTTAGTGTCCCTAACATGAACTAACAATAAACAGGTATATTTTTTGTTTATTAACTTAAACAATGTTTCATAAATACTGTAACAAATGTATTATTCATTCTTAGTTAATGCATAACAACAATAATAATAATAATAATAATAATAGTCTTATGTACAAAATTATATGCAAAAAATGTTTTAATTTATTATTATTATTATTATTATTATTATGATCATAATATAGGTACATTGTTCCATCATGGCTATTGATGTTGATGGTTAAATTAATAATAATAATAGTAATTTTATTATTAGTAGTAATAGTAATTTGTATAATTTATACATTTTCATTGTATGAATTTAAATATATTTTTTACAGTTTAGTTGGATTTACAGGACCATTTTGACAAAAACTGAATTAATTTGAGTAAGGTTTCAGAATTTAAACCTTGCATGTAAAAAAAATCCAGTTTATTCAAAACTGTTCTCAAACTAATTTTTCCAACTATAAGCTGACTCTGTGTTGACAGTTATTGATGGAGATGAATTACCTTGGAGATGTATTTTTGCTCACCTCTCATCTCATCTCTAGAAACTTGATTTCCAAGCCTGAATTTCACAGTGTCTATCAGCTCCGTCGCATGGGTGGTTGTTTATTTACAAGAGCGCTCTCAGCCTCCTCTTTTCACCCTGTAACATCTGTCTGTGTGGGAGATGGCGATGGAGACCTCATGTTCCGTTACCTGATAAAATCTCGCCAAAGCTAGTTGAGTTCAGAGGCTCGTGTAGCCAGCGCTCTCCACGGTACACTTTGTATTGATGTGTGTGCATTCGAGACTTCCACCTCACAGCTGCTTTGTTTCTCTACCTCGTCTCAAGCGGCCCTGGGCAAGCCTGCGGTAAAAACCCGAAAAAGCCTGATCTGAGGTCAGACTCCAAACGCGTTTGCTTTCTATCGGCGACCAGGTGTCAGACCCGACTGCAAAGCTGAAGAGCATAGCAGTGCATTTCCCCCTTTCTTTCTTCAGCTACGCCTTGACTTCTCACTCGCCCCCTCTGGCATTTCCTTTGAGCGCATCTTAAAGTGTCAAATAAAGCTTCAGCCCTGTGTTCACTAGCTCAGGGACTCACTTAGTTCTTTTATGAAACCTGCGAGTTTATATCTGCATTTCATGTCTCTATTTTTAATGGTTTCTCTTCTGTTCTTGATCTAACATGCCATTTTGTCCAATTGGATTATCTAATAATACGCCGTGATGAAATACATTATGCCACCAACTGTAATGTTGCTATAGACAAACGCAATTCAAAGTAAACATCACAAGCTGCTTGCGGTGTGATGTAATTTCACCCACACAGATGAGAGGATGCCAGATTTGTACCACACTTGAAGTGTTGATGTGATATGCAGCCGTTTTTAATTTCTTCTCTCTCTTTTTCTTCTGAAGGTATGGAGTGACTCCGGAAAACATCATCTTGTATGGTCAGAGCATAGGGACGGTGCCGACGGTGGACCTGGCGTCCCGGTACGAGTGCGCGGCGGTGATCCTCCACTCTCCCCTCATGTCCGGCTTGCGTGTGGCCTTTCCCGACACACGCAAAACCTACTGCTTCGATGCCTTCCCGAGGTAAGATCCAAACATCTGTGGACCACAATGCAATGCATGAGAATGCAGACTCCTATAGCTACAGTGTTATTTTAGTGTCCTTGAGATGCTATTATAGTTTGCATTAATATTTTGAATTATTTTCCAATTTTTTTTTTCCAGCATAATTTAGGTTAAAGTATTAGTATTTTTATTTATAGTTGTAGTAAACATTTTTGAGTTTGTTATTTTATTTTACTACAACTACATGAAAATAAGAAATGTTGTTTAAAGAAAGGTTATTTTTAATATTTAATTAATTTAGTGTGTTTCAAGTTATGAAAATTATGTTTTATGGAATTTTAAGTTAACTATAAAAACCATGCCATACTACCATTCAAAAGTTTGGGCAAAATTTTTTTTTTTTCTTTTCTTTTTTCTTTTGAGAAATTAATACTTTAATCCAGTAGGGATGCATTAAATTGAACAGAAGTGACAATGAAGACATTTTGGATAATGCTTTAAATAGTCCATTTATTAGTTAATGTAGTTAACTGACATTAACTAATGGCACTGAATTAACTAGTGCTACCAACTTTTAATGTTGTAAAAGATTAAATTGCTTTTCTATTGAATTAAAAAAAAATAAAACTGAAAAACATCCATGTTAACATATGTATTAGCAGCACAGGTGTTTTAATTTCAACATAATCAGAAATGTTTCTTTCTGCAGTAAATCATCATATTAGGATGATTTCTGAGGGGTCATGTGACACTGGAGTAATGATGCTGAAAATTCAACTTGTAATAAATTACATTTTTAAATATATTCAAATAGAAACCAGCTATTGTAATATTATTTCTCAATCTGTTACTGTTTTTACTGTGTTTTCGATCGAAAATGTAGCCTTGCTGAGCATAAGAAACTTTGAAAAACTAAAAAGCATGCTGACCTTAAACGTTTGACCGATAGTGTGCATGATCTCAATTTTTATGCATCGTTGTTTTCCAGTTTTGAGTGCAAAATGCTTTAGATGATCCATGAATGGGCTTCGGGTGGTTTGTTGGCATGTAGCATCAAACTAATAACAGCCTGAAGCTGCGCACAGTTCACCGCGGTATCCACACAGATGCTAGCAGGAACATCAGGAAGCTCAGAATGGCCTCATCACTCATACAACCGGAATCTGAACGAGTCGAGAGTTTAAACCGAGTCGACACGGCAAAGTTTCCTTGACACAGAACCACAGTTACATCCTGTAAACCTCATCCAGCCGTCATGCTTTGTTCCTTTACCTCTTCTTTTCCATTTGTACAGTTTATTTTAGCTTCCACTCTTTCTGAGGTTTTATAAAAGTGGGAAGTGACTTGCGTTTCACCATGCTGAGCTAGAAAGTGCTAAAAGTGAGCCATTTGCCTTCCTTTCAGCAGTTCAGGCGATGGCTTTCAAGTGTCTCACTGCTGTAGCCATTTGGGGTTTTATTTTTTGCTTCAAAGTGAAAGTTTTTGCATGTTTGTAGAATTGCCAGTATGCAAACGGTTACCGTTTTCGTTCTAATTATGCAACCTATATGGTGTATATACAGTAAAAATGTTACGGTGGAGGTTCTGATATACTGTTTATACTGAAGTATCTCTATATCCATATGGCTATTAGTGGACATTAGTTCATAGTTAATATATAACCCTTTTTAAATGCATTTTTAGGTTATGATTTTGTGGTGTAACTAAAAGCAGAGGCACTACTAGTGTGACCTTTTTTTTGGTAGTGACTAGTTTTTAAAGTAGTCTTGGTTTTTCCATTTCCATTTTTTCCATCAATTAACGCAACAAAATGCTGCATGTGAAGCACACAGCTTTACTGCTCTCAAATAGCATGGCAAATGTTCGTTACGGTTCGTGTACATGAACGGGTTTAAAACCGGTTTTAGGTTTATTTTTGTGTTGTGGAATATTGTCAAATACTGCTTCTCATCGTTGTTTTTAATTTAGTTGTATAAACAAGGGTGTTATATTTAGTGTAAATTTATTCAAGGTTGAGGCTGTCAGCAGTCTTAATTTAAGATTATTTATGTACCGTTAAAGTATTTTGATTTAGCTTTTATTTTTATATTTATTTATTTATTTAAATTTTAGTTTTAGTAAATTTGTGCTTTTCAATTTTTTTCTATCTAGCTATAAAATCTATAAAACTATTCCCGTTTCAGTAAATTTAGTATTTCTACTTATTTCAGTTGGTTGCTAAGGCAACATTCTTATTTTCTTAAAAAAAAAAAAATTATAATATTTGATTAATGCTAATAAAATTAATTTTTTTATTTTATTCTTTGAAAGAAATGTGTACTTTAATTCAGCAAAGATGCATCAAAAAGTGACCGTAAAGAAGAAAAAGATCTGTTCATTTGAACTTTCTATTCATAAAAGAATCGTGAAATAAAAGCTTTGCCATAAATAACATTTTAAAATATATTCAAATCGAAAAGTTATTTTAAATTGTAATATCTCACGACAGTTTTTACTGCATTGTTGATCAAATTAATGCAACCTAGAGACATTAAACATTAAAAATCTTACAGACTCCAAACCTTTTAATGCTAGTGCTTCTGTCATATAAAATGCATCTGTGATATATGCAGCAGATGCTGGACATGTGGATGGTCTATAATTGCAAAGCATAAAAAAAGAAAAGAACGGCTGGTTATTGCATTGTGCTGCTATTATAAGATCAGAATGAGGGAACTTAAATACTACTCCTAATATGACAGGTCTGCAATTAACACTAGACGTGACTTACACAGTATAAGAGCACAAATACACTCACACATAGGCTTTATTTCAGTCTCTCTGCCAGGGACAGAAACTTTCATCCATTGTCAAATAAAACCTCTTGCTAAGTCCTCTCAAACCCGAGAATTGCAGGATGTCTGCGCTGACACAAGCCGTTTTGCTTGGACAAGTTGTCGTGAACTTCTATACGTGTAATTGCTCTTAAAAGCCGTCCCTGTAACCGGTCACGAAAACACTTGATCGGCGGTGTGAAACTGCAGTTGCTCTCGTACTGTTAAATTACACAGCTTGAAACATGTCAGATTACACAGATTATCTTCAAGGATTCCTGGTAAAACCAAAGTAGTTCTTTTGAAACCCGCTGTCGTGATAGCTGACACCCTTGACTGTTTCAGAGAACGTGCATCGCTTTTCCCAGAAAGCTTCGGGTGAGGCGTGCGTTACCTCTGAATCTCATTCCCTTCATCTCTGCTGTAAGCTGAGATAAAGCCGGTGAGAAACGGCTCACCTGTGCAGCGGAGGAGACCTATAATTATTCCATGCTAACTTATATCAGTCATGATATTCCCTCATCACGACCCGCAAACCGTTTCGCTTCAGCTTTCTACAAGTTTGTAATAATGTCTTCTCTGTCAGTCTTATTCCCCTGCTGCAGTTTTCACTTGTAGCTTCATTTTTCATGTTGCCGAGATGTTTAAAATCAGACCAACAAAATACGTGACTCACTAAAGTGCTCTTTTAGAAGAGTTATCAAAATCATCATAGCAAGTGGTTGGTGCACAGACAGGAGTCGTTGTTGTATGTCATGAGACGTTTCTCAGTGCCTTCCTGCTTTTAATATTAAATGTTTTGGCAGAGACTGTAAGAGGAGACAAACCGCTTGTAGACAAATCACCGAGAGAAACCGTATTGCTCTACTGTTGTAAAGTCTCACATTTCAGTTATTGGTAAAACCAATGCCATTGAAAGTCTCTTCTGCTCACCAAGGCTGCATAATATTCTGAAATATTATTGCAATTTAAAATAACTGTTTTCTATTTGAATGTTTTAAAATGTAATTTATTCCTGTGTTCAAAGCTGACTTTTCAGCATCATTTCTCCAGTCTTCAGTGTCACATGATCCTTCAGAAATCGTTCTAATATGCTGATTTAAACAGAAATAGTTTTTTAACATTAAAAATGTCTTTATTGTTACTTTTGACCTATTTAATGCAACCTAAAAGTATAAATTATTTTATCAAATAAAATCTCACTGATTCAAAGCACAGTGACCTCAAAGAAATTCTCAAATTAATTTTTGGACTGTACAAGTGTATCGGAGTTTAAATGGCCACATATAGTACATGCACAATTAGGTAAAGCGAGAGTAAACTGAATTTGCAATTAGTGAGATTGAGTGCTGCTTGTCCGTCTAGATTTCTGAGCGTGCATCTCATAACACATCCGAGTGGGCATCTCATCCTCGATGGTAAATGTGAGCTCTTTCAAACATGTTACCATCAGCTGGAGCTTACATTTAAACTGGAGCATTTCAAGTGCATGCTGCTTTTTCTGCATTTCAAAGAAGTTGCTATTTTAGGGCCTTATAATTTCCATCATGCGGAAAACCTGGACAGAATCACTGTATAATGTCATGGAACTTAGCAAATTTAGTTTTTAAAATCAAGTTTAATTTTAACATTGAACATCTGTTGTGCAGCAATTTGCCAAAAAAGAGGAACTTTTAAATTGATTTAAATTTAGCGATCCTCCATGGGGGGCGCAAAATAATTTCAAATTAAAGTAGTTTCAATTAACTAATTTTATGATTGATATCTTAAATTTTAAAACAATAAAAAAAATAACAGCACCACCTCTCTTGTGCGTGTTCTGAGTTGATATCCTGTGTTTTGAAGTAGCTCAAGCTGTTTCTCATCGCGCTGTGTGAAATACAGACTGAACGACTCAAAACACCCGACCCCTGCAAGAGCATACGATATGCAAACTACAGCTCTCGGCAGGATAATTCAACCCAGTGTCGCTCTAGTATGGTTTTGATAGATGACAATTGGCAAAGACGATTACAGTGACATACAAGAGTCGTACATTAGGCACGTATTTATCCGTTATTTTTGGTGCGCAAACGAACCGTGTATGTGCACGCTCGCCGCACTGATCACTATAACATCATGTTTCTACTTGAACACAGTTCAGTATATTCACGTAGTTGTCCAAATTAATGTACAGCGAGTGTTTTAGAACGGATGCTCACCAAAGAGGCGTGTTTTGGAGAAATTTGAGAGGATCAGTGGTGTTTATGTACATATGGGCATCAGACGCTCCAAACACAGACACAATCACTTGTTCTGACAGAGCTCACTGTTCACTAATTATGTCGAGCCGCCTTCTGATCGCTGAGTCTCCACACATGCAGAATGTTTCCATTTTTCATTTGTATTTTGGTGTGTTTAGTGATTCTGAATGGATCCGTAGTAGTTTATATGCAGTCCTTTGGCACCTTCCTGTGGTCTTGTTTGGTATGGCAGGTTTACTTGTGCTTATTTGTTAAAATTACCTTATAATTGTGCCTTAGGTACTTTTAAGTACTTTTAAGTTGTAAAGAATGCCTGCAATGACATTTTTACAAAGTATGTTTGCAAAAAAAAAAAAACCGCTGAATGTTTAAATCTATCTTGAATTTTTGTTTAAAAATAATTAAATGGAATTGAAAAGTAATAACACGAGAATACAAAGGTTTTTGTGAATAGAAAAGGTTGAGGGGGAGGTTGTGGTATTAATTTGGAGAGGAGGGGGGCCTCGGAGTAAAAAAGGTTGAGAACGACTGAACTAAACCATTAAAACGGAATCCAGAAGCATTAAAACAGATGATAAATTATTCGGGGGAAAATAAATCTGAATTTAAGAAATAAAACCGATTTAATCGGGTCCTAAACACTTTACACTTTACACAACAGGGTTACACTTTTAATACATCAATGTTAGATTGTTTTCTTACAATTCATTATTTCAATTAGTTATACATATTTTTGAATTATTTAAATTTAATTTAACCATTAAGTCTGAATCCAGAAAAAATAATACATTTTTTTAAATAAATAAAACCGATTACAAATTCCCTACTGTTTTTTGCTAATATTTTCTGCCTGTTGTTTTCTTTCAGGTAAAATATTTTAAGTGTATGCCAACTGAACTTACTTGCCTTAAATGGGCTTTGGTTTCACGTTTTTGTCATTAGCTTTCGTCTTGGAATGCTACCTTTTGGCTGTGATCAGATTTCGCCCTTAAGAGGCATCACAAAAGGTTTATGGGTAACACCTCTAAGGAGCTCACATAACTGCTCATTTGGACGTTCCTGGGTTTAATCGTCAAGTCGTCTTTGAGATGCTGACGGAGGTCACAGTTCTTCAATCCCTGTGTTTAAACAGTTCATGAAAGACTTTCTCGATTTGCACTTAAAGAGGGAAGGAACAGAAGGAGGTCAAAATAATACTAAAATATCCAAGTCATTCTTTACAAGGCGTTGAAGTCAAGCCTCGGTTAAGTTGGGTCTGAATCAGAAATCAGAATGCGGATTTCTGGATTAAACGCGATTAGACGCCAGCGACCGGTCTGGGACGTCTCTTAATCGCTAATCCTGTTTTATCCGACCTCATATTTAAATCCAATTAAATTGCGACAAGATCAAATTGCAAGATTAAGGGCTATAATGGGAAGATTACAGCCGTAGCTCTCCAACAGAATGCTGTCTAGGCTTAAGAATCGCCTCAGCAGAACGAGACTGACGGAAACCTCCTCAGTCTCATTTCTCTCACACTCTCTGCTCCAGACCGGGTGAAATTAGCGATGGTCGGGGGCACGTTTCATTGTAATCAAAGTGATTCTCTCTCGGAGGCAGATGTTCTTTTTCTCGCTCTCTTTTGGGTGATGAATGGGAGTCACGGAGGCCTGATTCTCTGCTACTCTGTCAGCTCTGTCAGTGTTTCATAATGTGAGGCTACAGTCGTGAGAGATTGAACCGTCTCTGTGTTCTAATAGCTCGCCAGTCGGCCCTGTCAAAGACCCGTAATGAACACGCAGCCAGCTGAAGGGAGGTGTTAATGAGCTAGCGTCTTGACTCCGGCTTGCAGTTTGTCAAAAGCATTATGGTTTAACACGTCGTTCGTTCCCCTTAATAAAATTTGAAATCTTTGAGCAGGCGGATTCAAAATTGGGGTTTTTTGGGGGTTTTTTTGAGCAAGATGAGGAGTAGAGTTATGAGGATTGAAGTGGTGGGATTAGAACTGATGAAGCTTCAAGTAAATAGTTTTTGCTTTACACCCAGTCAGATGAAGGTTGGGATAGTGCTATGGTCAAATTCTGAGGCTTACATAAAATCACCTTAAAAGTAGTTGTTTGCAGTCTTCTAACGTTTTTGTGAGCAGTAGATGAATATTTAGATCATTATTCACTAAAAATCTAGGTCTGTTCTTAGACGACTTTTGAAACTAGCACATATCTTAACTTTCATGGTGCTTTTTTTTTGTTTTTTTTGCATGTCTTTTTTGAGTTTAAAGTGTGGTCATTATGAACTATCACTAATTAAAATTATATCTTATAGGGAAGAATATTGAATATATTGAATAGGGAAGAATATAATTACAGTTTTTCTGATGTCTTTTTCATGTGCCATTTTAAAAAGTAATTTTAACAAAGTTCTGCGTTTGCTGTGCTTGTTTGAATGGCTGAACAACTCTGGCCATGATTTGGTTATGATTACGAATATGACTTTACTACTAAGGATCATTATTATTACTACACTAACTTTTTGCGTGTAAAAAGAACAGTGCTGCGCTTCACTCTGAAACATGCATCACATATATTTGAATTAAATCATAGTTTTGGGATTAGATAATCACATTAAACTATATTATATAATTGTGCAATTCCACTATGAATTTATAGCTGCATGAACGTTTTTCAAAATGATCCTTTTGTGTTCCACACAAGGACAAAAATGTTTGAAGGGACAAGGTGTTTGAAGCACCTTGAGGGTGAGTAAATGATCACAAACTTTTCATGTTTGGATGAACTATACTTTTAAAGGAATAGTGCTTTTGGAAGTTAAAAGAGGATGGTGTTTCATAATTAATTTGGACACATCTGTTATTTGATTGTTATCAGAGTGCAGTACAGATGTTCCTCAACTGCCTTGGAGAGAAACAGCTGTTTTTCTCCCTCACAACCCCCTTATGTCAACCCAACTAGTGATGAGAGATGTGTAACAGATGCCACTCCGTCATGTACCTGGCTGAAGGTGCGTTCACACTGACCGTAATTTGAACATTGAAGATCTTTGTTGCTAGTTTGCATTTGTACTAAACTGTACGAGCTGGCAAGCTACTCTCTGCACTAGTCGCATTGCATCATTGTTGATTACTCAACTTTTGCCACCAGCTGCTGGCACCCACGCTCGGTGGAAATCGCTTACTCTTGTTGAAAACGATCGACCTGGGGTTGCTTCAAAACGCTGTCAGTGTGAACACCTCCAAACAACATAACACCCTAAATAATCCTCAGATTACAAGACTGGAAGCAAATCTGGTGGTGTGAGTTTTGGAAACCACCACTGCCAAGTCCAGGATTTCTCTTCCAGTTACTGATTCCAGATCCAGTGGACTCGAGGGACGCAGGAGGGGAGTTTGTGTGTGACTTGGTGGGTGTTCACAAAGCCTGTTGTGAATGGACAGTCAGGCTGAATGAAAGTTTAATGACTCGCCTGTCTCTGTAGATTTGCTGTCTGCAGTGTGGCATGGTTTGAATATTAAATGAGGCGAGGCTTGACTCCTAAAGTCAAGGTCTCTTCGAGACTGATGAGGGGTAAGGAGGAACAGAGAGACGGAGTCTCATCTCATATCGGAGCTTGCGATATTGCTTCCCTTCCCTGCTCCATGGATCATGTTGGCTCTGAACTCTTGAACTTCAATGAAACATGGGTGTCATTTTAACCAGACTTCCAGTCAGTAGTGTATTGATTTTTCAATAGATGTTGATTTTGAATATTTGAAACGGTTTCAATGTGCGTTTTCGACAGTATCAGTACACCAACTGGACTAACTGTGTTCTCGTCTTCTCTTCTCTCTGACATCAAGTGCTGGGCTATTATATACTTTACATTTTGTGACTATGTAAGCAATCAAGCAGTTGAGATATGTGACCCTGGACCACAAAACCAGTCATAAGGGACAATTTTTTAAAATTGAGATTCATACATCATCGGAAATTGAATAAATAAGCTTTCCATTGATGTATGGTTTGCTAGTATAGAGGACAATATTTGGTTGAGATTAGGGCTGGACAATAATTCAATATCAATATGTATCGCAATATATATTTTTTTTCAATAACGGTGATATGGTTTTTAAACACATTTCCGATATTTCGATATAGCCTACATTACCAGTGTTTCCCATACATTGATTTATTCGTGGCGTTTGACTTCATTGAATAAACATGAGCACTGCACGTTTTAAAATCAAAACTTGTTGCGGGTGTTTCATATGAATGTATCTCTAAAGGGAAAGGACTATCTTCCGAAAAGTTTCGATGGGATTTTTATTTTATCTAATAAAGAATTGTTCATGAGCGGAGCTTATTTGATTACAGCCATTACTGGAGAAACCGCTAGTTCAACCGCTCTTAAATCTTCATCCGAAAGCCAGAGGGCGCTCTCGTGCTGAAACTCCAAATACACCTCGCAGAAGAAACTCAGGAAATGCCTATAGCGGTAGCTGAATAAACAGACTTAACTGCTTTCATTGATTCAATGTGACTAATAAACACACAACTACAGCAATATATGGTTTATCTGAGTTCTTATTATAATTTTCTTTATAATAAAGTATATCTATAATGCAATGCTAATCGACATAGCTTTTCATAAGTTTGTACGCACAGACATCTGTTGTGGCGTTCTTGGCAGTTTTTACGAGGCTTTTTTTAACTGTTCATATCGATATCGGAATTATCGTATCGACTGAAATTAAGAAATATATCGTGATATACATTTTTGCCATTATCGTCCAGCCCTAGTTGAGATACAACTATTTGAAAATCTGAAATCTGAGGGTGCAAAAAAATCTAAATACTGAGAAAATCGCCTTTAAAGTTGTCCAAATGAAGTTCTTAGCAATGCATGTTATTAATCATAAATTAAGTTTTGATATATTTACGGTCACATATGCCATTTAGTATATATCGGCCTTTGTGAGTGTACTGTTTGTATGCAGATAAAGTTGGACATACTTGTTTATCCAATTTTCTATAGAAGTCTCTTGTCACAGACACTTAAGTCTCCTTGCAATTTTCTGCCAAAATAAAGGCTTGATGGTATAGCTATTGCCATTTGACTACTGTAAAGTAAAATAATGAATATATTTAATGAAATTTATTTTATAGTGCAGTTGTATTATAGTAGTCATGTATTTATTATTATTAATAATAATAATATTATTTTTATCATTAAAATATCTTTATTTGTATAGTTGTTATTCTTATTATTGGGACTAAGGAATCTTAGGGTATGTATACATTACATTAGGGCTGCCCTCGACTAAGGATTTTTCGACTACTCGACTAATCGCACGTTTATTTATAAACCATTTAAATCATTATATTGAGCCTTTAATTGCCTACATAGCCTAATAAGCATTCAAGCACAAGGCAAAGATATACACGGCGTTTCACGCTCAAGTTCACAGAGACCGAGATGGCAGAAAGCGCATCCTCTTTGCTTTCATTATTTTACAAAGGTGCGTTTTGTTGTTATTGTGAGTGCACACAAATAAATAGTCTTTACAGATTTGAAAGTTATATTTAGGGCTGCACGATAAATCGAAATTGCGATTAGACTGAAGCTGCAATTGTCATGCGTATCTTTCAGTGAAGCACGGTTCTGTGATCAGCAGTAAATCTTCATCCGAAAGCCAGAGGGCGCTCTCGTGCTGAAACTCCAAATACACCTCGCAGAAGAAACTCAGGAAATGCCTATAGCGGTAGCTGAATAAACAGACTTAACTGCTTTCATTGATTCAATGTGACTAATAAACACACAACTACGGCAATATATGGTTTATCTGAGTTCTTATTATAATTTTCATTATAATAAAGTATATCTATAATGCAATGCTAATCGACATAGCCTTTATCACTGCTTAATACTATGAAATATGTTGTGTGCTTTATTCTGTGTAAGAAGCCACATCATTTCACAGAATGATTTATTTCAAACACCCGGCTGACTTTATTAAGTGAGTTTGGAGTAAAAACATGTTATTAAATGGGGTATTTTCACATGCTTTCAGATGGAGCAGCATTTACTTCACAAAGCCGTAGTTCACTGAGAAGCTACGCAAACAGCTGTCATGATCGCGAACGATTTCTTCGATTTCATCGAATTATTTCGTCTGCGATTTTGTTTTTTTTTCTTCCCTGCGTAACTTGTCAGAGAACTACAGCTCTGTGTAGTAAATGCTGCTCCATCTGAACGCAGGTGATGGAGATTTACTACTAATCACAGAAACGGCTTTACTGACAAGATGTGCATGACAATCACATTCGATTAATCGTGCGGCCCTAGTTCTATTACTCGTATCTATATGACCAAAAATGACGGAGTATTTTAAGAGCAACTGAGTGCACCGGCGCCTCCATCTGTCCTGCAGTGAGTGCTAATGTTCAGCTTCCACACTCTGCATAAACACTTCAATAGCACACATTTCTTTAGGTTAACGTTGGATTGAGTGGCCATGTAAAGTTGCTAATACTTACGTTTTTCAGATAAGACATATTTGAGGGTCGATGAATGATATCTGTCCATCACGAACTGTGTGACTTTGTCTGTGAAATTTTTTTTAATCATTTATTTATTTATTTTCTGTGACTAAGCGACTAATAAAATTTTGGTCTACCAAGCCTCTTCTGGTCGACTATTAGGGCGCAGCCCTACGTTACATCATTATACTAAAGTTTTTCCTTGTTTTTTTTTTTTTTTTTTTTTTTTTAAAGTTTCACGTACAGATGTCGCAGTTTTCACAAATTTGCATTATTGTAGGTTACATGGAGATAACTTTTTCAAAAACATGCACTTCGAAACACAAATTCAAAAGTTTTTCAGGCCCCCTAAATGCTGTTATTTTGCAAATTAATGGAAAAAACAAGAATTTTTTTTTAGTTGAAAATTGTCATGTAAATGCCCCCTCAGTTTTAGTTGATAAAATAGTTTGACTATGGGCAAAAGTAAACTAACTTATTAACATGTTGTGGCATTTTTTCCTCATGGTATCGATGGTACTAAACATTAATATTTGTTAAGGATTTCATCAGTCAGATATTCCAGCATCATAACCACACTACCAGTCAGTGTGAAGTCTTTCTTGAATGCAAGAGTGAAATGTCAGGTGCAAATCCAGGAATAGATGGAAAGTCCAAAACTAGGCAAGAGTGAATCATTCAGGTTGGAAAAAAAGTGTGCTGAGGTGGTACAGTTTTTAATAAGAAAAAGATGAGTCAAGTGAAGGTGAAGTCAGCCAGTGCCGCAAATCAATTCTGCTCTCTTACAGGCTTCACAGAAACGGAATGAAGTTGTGTATTTTAGTCGATGTTTGTTAGCATTGAGGATGTCTGTCTATATGCTAGCATAACAGATATGCTTTTTTAAAATTTACAGTTTTTCTCTTCACAGACTGAAAATATTGATGATGACTCTTGTTCACAGTGGTGTTTTCACATTTTTGTTCAATAAAATGTTCTAATGAATGATTGAATGTTCCATCCGCCTCTGACAAGCAATAGCAAGCAGCAAATCATAGCTCACAGCAGTGATATAACTGAAGGTTATTGGCATAAAAAAGCTAAAATTCCATCCAAACGTTGTTTCAGTAGGAAATATCAAGGTAGCATGTTTTTTTTTGTTTTTTTTTACCATTTGGGCGTAAACAAATTATATGCATGTTTAGAATGTCTATGAATAAATATGGTAGATTTCAAATGGTTTACTGTATATACTGTATGCAGGTGCATCTCAATAAATTAGAATGTCATGGAAAAGTTCATTTATTTCAGTAATTCAACTCAAATTGTGAAACTCGCGTATTAAATAAATTCAGTGCACACAGACTGAAGTAGTTTAAGTCTTTGGTTCTTTTTAATTGTGGTGATTTTGGCTCACATTTAACAAAAACCCACCAATTCACGATCTCAAAAAATTACAATACTTCATAAGACCAATAAAAAAAAGTATGTTATAGAAAATTATATAACGTCAAGTGTACTGTATGGAAAAAGTCACTGTGCTGTAGTGTTGTCACGGTACCAAAATTTCAGTATTTGGTACCAATACCAGTGAAAATACACGGTTCTTTGTACCAATTTCGGTACCAAAGCAAAACACAAAAACATGGTAATTAAAAAATTTGACTATACTTTCATTTAATCCAAACTGTGTACATATTTAATTTTAAAGGGCTTTTGAATGCCTTCTAGAGTTATTCAGCCAAGAATAACAACTAAGTTAGCTAAAAAAATAGAATAAAAAAGTCCAGAACTGCTTTTCTGACTGATATCACACAATGTTAACCATTTGTACGTTCTCTAACACGCATTTTTTTTAGATTCACAATTCATTTAAAGGGGTCATATGATGCTGCTAAAAATAACTTTTGTGTATTTGGTGTAATGAAATGTTTATGCGGCTTAAAGTAAAAAAATATATATATTATTTTCCACATACTATACATTGTTTCTCTATGCTAGGGTGACCATACATGCCATTTTTCCAGGACGCGTCCTGGCCAGGATTTCTATATTGCCTAAAATATCTAGGTTTTGGCTTTGTTTGCGTGTGCAGACGTGAGTGAGTGAGTGGGTGAGTGTGTGAGTGTGTGAGTGAGTGAGTGAGTGAGTGAGAGAGTGTGAGTGAGTGAGTGTGAACCTGCGTCAGCGCGTCTCTCTACAAACATGCGAGTTTAGTTACTTAAACAGTGATTTTACCCTCTCCTTGCTGATGAATATGTAGCAATTCAGTATCTAAGCTATTTTATTAATAGAAGTCACGGGGCAGGGTTCACAACAAGTATGTGTCCTCGTGAATGTTTGCATGTGTGCGCAGTGCGATCTCCGATCTCACAAACCAAATATAGACATGATTTTCTCAGGCCACATGTAAAATCATATGAATAAAAATTATTAAAATTAATACGTATGGATGACAGTTGATTACAATGATAGTTCAGTTTATTTCCCTCATTATTAATAGTTTCCCCTGTGGGGTAAATAAAGTTAATTGTCCTATATTAATAATACTTATTAACATTGTTATCTATAATCCCTTTTATAGTATTATGCATAAGTTAAAAGCCAACAAGATTTTTTTTTGATGTTTCCAGTTTTCTGCCTCAGGTCCAAAAGAAATGTAAAGAATGTACAAACTGAAAACACTTTCATTAGTTATTTTCAAAATGGAAATACTGACATGGATGTTTAGAGCAGAGGTCACCTTTTTAATTCCAATTGGAGAGATGGACTTTTGTTTGTCTTATTATTATTATTATTATTATTATTATTTTTGTGTTGTATTATTGGTTACGGTTTTATTTCTCTTTCTAAAGGCAGCAATAAATAACACTTTATCTAAAGAGTGTCCATTTGATTTTATACATTCATAATTTTGTGAAACGAATAAATGCATAATAATCGTCATAATCGTGAATATTCCTCCGACAATAATCGTACCAACAAAATCTATAATCGTTGCATCCCTAGCTAACTCTGAACTTTTATAAAGAATATCTCTTTGGATTTGAGACTTCAGTGTTTGCAACTTTACAGATCTTCTTTATGCACCAAGAGCTTGTAACACTCCAAAGAGAAAGGAAAAATTGATATCGCATCAAATGACCCCTTTAAAAGCCTCTGATGTGTAAAAATAGTAAATATCATCATGCCCTCCTGTTTTTTTTACCCTAATAAAAGTTATTGGAGCATTAAATAGTTAATAAAGAAACTTCATTCTAATGCTCATTATATTAGTGTTAACCGCGCTTATTCTAACGATGAACTACTCTAATAACAGCATTAATTTCATTGGTGTTTCCCACAGACTTGCACTCTATTTGTGGAGACATATATGTGCAAATTAATTCTCTGCCAGCAGGAGGCGCTTGTAGAGCGGGAGAGATGGAGGTTTCCCTAGTAATGGCTGTAATCAAATAAGCGCTGTGCTCACAAATGCTGCTCAGGCACTACAGGCAAGATGAAATGAGAATGACATCCATAATTTTCTGAAGACAGTCGGTTTCCTTCAGAAATACAGTGATATAAAACACCCACACCAGGTTTCGACTTTGACACGTGCAGTGCTCATGTTTATTCAACGAAGTCAAAGCCTTTTGGAAAATCTATTTGTGGCGGTCAGTTTTGATATTGTGGCGAGCCGCCACAAATAAATCAATGCATGGGATGTGTCTGTGTCAATGTGTCTGTCTTTAAAGTGTTTTGTTAGTTTGGTGTTTCCCCTCGTTTTGATGTCGCCACATCTCAGTGCTTTTATGAAAAGAGCGCATCTGCGCACCTTTCAGATAGCGCATCACGAACTGGGTTGACCGGGTATTCTGTACCACCGGTTCTTTAAAAAAACCTGGTACCATAATGTTTTCATTTTTTTTTTAGTACCGACTTGATACCGAAGTACCGGGTCTTTTGACAACACTACTGTGCTGTTATAGACCTTCAAGTCATGGGATCCCTATACTTTGCGATCAAATCTCATGAAATATACTATTCGCTCATAAGTTTTGGAACTTTCTTTTAGAATTGACCCTTCGCTGACAGACAAGACACAGCAGGTTACTTCTGGAATGAAACATGATCTCAGCTTTCAGAATCCCACCCTTTTTTTTTTATTTTATCATTTTATTTTTTAAAGAAATTAAAACAAAGTACCGTTTTGTGGCTCTTTAATGTGAGGTTATGATTGGTCAGATCGCCTGTCAATCAAGCTCTTTGCATGCGGTCAATTATAGATGCAAAGCCTGGATAAAGACTGCAAAACAGTCTTTTTAATAAGAGTTCCCTGGCAGATTATATATAAGAATAAGCTTTTCCCTGTGTTGCCTGTTAAAAATACAGTATCTTCACTTTGTCAGTCATCCACTACTGGAATGTGCTGGGTTGAAATTCATGCTGCATATTTATTTGGTTGGTGTTTGGATAACTGCATCATTCTTCATAGGCGGTGTAATTATTCCATCAGCTTGTGTCACGCATTAATCTCCTCACTTACTCAAATTTGATTGCCTGTGCACCAGTGAGGAAAATAAGCAACAATTAGGCATGTTGAGCGACACATTAATTAGCATGCCTGTTTGACTCTCCTCTGGACTGTCCTGTGAGGATCACGGGTGAGTTAGCAGACCTGCACTAGCCGAGGTGGAGCTGGTGTAGCGATTAACCTATGAAATTGTGTTTACTGCAATTATATGACAATTGACAATATGCTGAGTAATAGTACAGTGTAAACGGCTTTTTGAGATGCATCCAGTGTTAACACATTAACACATGGTTAGTCTTGCCAGACAGATGACACTTTTAGTCATTTTATTTTTATTTTTTTAAGCAATATTTGCATACATAACAAATACCATGTAGTCATTTCAATTCTTATTTATTTCAAATTATTCACAATACCAAATTTTGGGGTCAGTAGTGTTTTTGAAAGCTGTCTTACGTTCACCATTTATTTGATAAAAAAAAATTGTGAAAACAGAAATATTGCAGTTTAAATTTAAATCAATTATGTGGCGCAAAGCTGAATTTTCAGCATCATTACTCCAGTCTTCAGTGTCACACGATCCTTCAGAAATCATTATATGCTGATTTGGTCATCAAAAAAACATCTATTATTTTTGTCGATATTGAAAAGAGTTGTTGCATAATATTTTTGGGAATCCTCCCCTCCCCCCATTAAGATTTTTAAATGAAAAATTCGTTTTTGTATTATTGAATCATTAACTTTCACTAATATTAGTACCAACAGCTGAGAAAACTTAATTCTTTTGGATGCACAGTAGGGATGTTCATTTCGTTTTTTTCCCCTAACCGACAACCGACGCTCGTTAACCAACAAGATTTTTAAATTAGAATTGAATTAAATTAGAAAGGATACATGTCTGTGACCCGTTAAAAATACTAACATTTGTTTCCCGGGGATTAATTTTACATGCGCAAAAAGCAGCAAACAACAGAACATGAGGATTCCTATCACATTACGCACCTGCAGCGCTTCTGTGAGCGGAGAAAAACATAATAAAGCTAGGCTATATATAACGAATAAATAGGCCTATACGAGAAACATATTTTTACTTAATAAATTAAGAAAATGAAAAAAAAACTGTGTAACAAGTAGCCTAGTATGCAGAGTTTCGGTTCATTTTTGTGCTGTGCGAAAGGAAACGGATGGCAGAAAGCGGCATCCTATTTTTCTTTAGGCTTATTTTACAAAAGCACAAAGATTTGTTTTTATTGTGAATGTACACAAATAAAGGCAAACCTTTTACAATTCCGATTATCTTTAGGATTAAAAGGAGTAGTTTCTTCCACTGTTAGAAGGAAAAAACTCAAGTGATTGCGCCGGCGCCGCATGTGCGCATAGTTAAGTATTGCTACCTTGACAATGCAGCCTGTTCATTATCATAATAAAATACAGTCAGTCAAACATATGGAAAAACAAAACTAGGTAGTAAAAAAAAATGTAGTAAAATCTGTTAAGCCGTTAAGTGTTATCACAGTACCGCCGTGATTTTATGCAAAAATAGTTTTTTACATGGATATTGGAACGCGAGTGAAGTACATAAATAATATTTGGCATTCAAATACATCGCGAATACGGAAACATTTGATTTTGTGTGGAATGAGAGAACCAACGTTGGTTTCAGTTTCGTTTTAGCCTAAATGAATTCGTTTAGGCTTGTCGTTTATATTGCTATAGCTTCTTATATTTTAAATGCTTGTTCTTTTCTAAATACTGTTAATTGAAAGGATTTGTTGTGAGGAGAACTAAAATAGCCTAGCTATGTTTACAGTGTTTATTACAATGTTGGTAAACATTTCGCGTCGGCATTAGGCCTATTTCTGAATAAAATAATAAAATGCGACTTATACTCAACTTTTTTTTTTCTCCCCCCTAAAAATTTTTTTATTTTATTTTTTTATATATGCGTAGTGTATTTTAACCATGCAGCAAACCTTTTTAAATATTTTGGTAAATTACTGATATTCACACTGGAATCACAGTATGCAAATATAATGCAGAGAAAACCCTAGTTGGTACATACACTTTTGTGTGTAGCTTTCTTTTTGTTTGTTTATTTATTTTTTATATCTTTAAAGCCTTAAATGTGCCGCGAGACAGATTATTGTTCTTTCTGTTGGTTGTTGCTTCAGTGCAACACAGTGGTTATTGTACTGCATATAAAGGAATAAAGGATGCATGGAAACCCATACTAGTTTTCTTTTCATGATGCTCAATATATCTTACAATTACTCATTGTTGCTTATTCTCATGGGTTGAATGTGAACATCTGACAGTAAAGATAATTATAGTGTTACAAAAGGTTTCCATTTCAAATAGATGCTTTCCTTTGAACTTTGTTCTAGGAAAGAAAATGAGAGTTTCCAGTCAAATATTTCAAAGGACAGCACTGTGTACACTGTATATACATATTAGAATGATTTCTGAAGGATTATGTGACACCGAAGACTGGAGTAATGATGCTGAAAATTCAGCTTTGAACATAGAAATAAATTACATTTGAATATATATATGTAAAAGAAAAATTGTTAATTCTAATTTGCTGTAATATTTTACAATAGTATTGTTTTTGGTCAAATGCAACATTTACAACCCCAAACTTTTTAACAGCAATATTATTAATACATACAAGAAATAAATCCAGATATTATTGTCATATCTATGTATGCATCATAAAGTGATTTGGTAGGATTTCTTATGAGGCTCAGAACAGAGTATCAGTTCTATTATACATTAGCATGAGGAGATTGGGATTCGGTAGAGGGGTGGAATATAGTTTGATGCAAGACATGATCAATAAAATTGCTATCCAGTTTTCTTTTCAATAAAAATCCAGCTAGCATTTCTACAGCTTGTGCATGTGGTTAGAAACAAGAAAGCATAAAATTATAAATGTTTTATTGTAAGAGTACAAGCTGGCTATGCATAAAATTAATAGTAAAAATGTGTGATATTTGAAAATCAGACTTTGAGAAAATCAAATTTCTAAAAGTAGTTCTGCAGTGCATCAAAAATAGAAATGGGCCAACTGCATGTGTCCATCAAATGAAAGAGCGACGTGACACAACAGATGCTTCCAGTGCAGACAGTGCTATTGATTATAATGGGACTGGTCTAGTTTTGACGGCAACACACATCCTTTATGGACAGTTTGTTACTTTGGATTCCAGCAAATAGATTTCAGACTCATGTAGAATTATTTATTATGGTTTATTTCTAATTTAGAACTTTTTATTCAATCAAAGTCTTAGTCCAACAAGCTATGAATGCATGCTGATTTTTCCCATGTGTGTGCATTTTACCTTTTTCTTTAAAGGGTTCATATGATGCTGCTAAAAAGAACATTATTTTGTGTATTTGGTGTAATGAAATGTGTTTGTGGTTTAAAGTAAAAAAAAAAAACATTATTTTCCACGTTCTGTACATTATTGTTTCTCCTCTATGCCCCGCCTTTTTGAAACGATTTTTACAAAGCTCATCGGTCTGAAAAGCGAGGTGTGCTGTGATTGGCCAGCTATCCAATGCGTTGTGAATGGCCGAATACCTCAAGCGTGTGACGGAAATGTTACGCCCAGTGTTGCCAACTTAGCAATTTTGTTGCTAGATTTAGCAACTTTTCAGACTATCCTAGCAACTTTTTCTTCCAAAAGCACCTAGCAACAAATTTAGCTTTTTTTTAATTTTTTTTATTTGGCAACATTTAGCAACTTTTGATAAGGGACTCAAACGATAAAAAAGGCACACATTTTCCATCTAAATTACACAAAAAGTAGAAACCAAAGGTGCCTAGCAGTACACAATTCCCATGAATTAAGTTGGCTGCTATTAGCGATTGTTTAATTTAATAATAATAATTGAATAATTGTTAATTTATGATACACCTTGTTAGTAGCTTGTACTTTAGTTTGTTGATCAGTTAGTGCACGGTAAGAAAAATATCTAGAAAAATGTAGTAATTTTAAAGGACATTTTCCATTATCCATTGTAACCCTGTAACCCGAAAACACAAAATACAATGCGTTATTTAAAATGTAGGTAAAAAAAACGTGTGAATAATAATTACGGAAAATTCCTTCATATTAATAGATTTTGCCCTATTTTTACAGACTTTTCTTAGAGTGTAGCATACAAACTACTAATACACCGCTTAAAATTTGGCCGATATCTTAAAGCCGATAAATAATGCATTATTTCCTTCAGAGACACTTCAGATGCGCGCTGTTCGTTTGCAGCCTTTTGTGCAATTGTACGTTGTAATATTGTGTTTATTTGATGTATATCTGATTTATCTCATATAGAATGCGTTTGGTTAAGTTAAAAGAGCGCTTCAGTTTACCGGTGATCGTCTTTAGCTCAGCGCACGCAGCTCAAACAGCAGTGCACAACATTAATAACTATGATTGGGAATGTCGTGTATATAACATTCTAATGAGAACATTATTATAATAAAACGTTGTGAATTCTATGGGTTTAGTTGTTGTGTTTCAGCGCGTTGTTATGGGAAGAGCGCATCCACAACAGGATCACACATTCTGACTATAGCATGCAATAACTGCGTCATTTGTCATTTCATATATAAGTTGTAATATTATGTTTATGTTGTATTAATATTAATCTCAGGATGCATTTCCTTGAGTTAAATAAGCTGCCAGCAAAACGCTTCAGTTTACCGTGTTCATTCAGCTCTTCAGCTTCAGCACGCGCAGCTCAACGGCTGCTATTTAAAACAGTGGTATTAATTTGTTACTTTTTCAAAATCATTGATATATTATTAATAACAACAACCACTTGTATTGTTCTCTTATTATTTTCATCAACAGTATGGTTTAGTAATTAAAATCATTTAATTATTGTCCGTGCAGAGGCTATTCTGTTTTATTGATCTGTGGCGCATTCATTTTGATTCTTTACACGTGTAATGATGTCCAGTGACTTGTTTGCATTATTTATGCATAATTTTATTTATTTGTAAGGCTTTTTTATGACTAAATTTGGTAATGGGAGAGTAAAAATATTTTTAAAACGTACACCGTTCAAACTAGGCTGCTTATGTTGAAGTGTTTGGGATGTGGCTTTTAATGATGAGACCTTTTTTGTAATCAGGCTCTCAAAAAGTATATAACAATTTGGATATAGATTTATCGGCCAACATATCGGTTATCGGCTTTCAAAAATAAAGAATAATCGGTTATCGGTATCGGCCAAAATTTTCATATCGGTGCATCCCTAGTTCAGAATGAGTAGTTTTACTAGTTTACTAGCTAATAAACTGTTTACAAACTACTAATACACCGCTTAAATCTATAATTGTTCAGAATGAGTAGTTTTACTAGTTTACTAGCTAATAAACTGTTAATTGTAATTGTTAAAAAATGTGAAAGTGTTAAATAATTCAATGATGTATTTAAAATTAGTTATTTATATTTTATTATATTATGCATTTATATTATTTTATAAACGCATCTAAATTAACTAACTTTTTTTTCTGAGATTTGATGCAGTGACACAATTTTGCATCATGATTACGCAATGACGACACCACGCAATGACGACACCGCACAATGACATCACGTCATTTAGCAACAAATCAATCTTCCTTTAGCAACTTCCCCTGAAAATTAGTTGGCAACACTGGTTACGCCCCTCACATACTGTTGGATGCCGTGTCCCGGCCGGAGCGACGAGACAAAAACATTAAAACCCATTACAAATGAGGCATTTGTTGCGTCTAGTGGGGACATAATGATTATAATGACTACTTTCTTTTTACGCGTTGCGGTGGGGTCGAGAACGGGGTGCCCGGCGGATCCGACGAATGAGCGGCAACCACATGTGACGGGCTGGATTCCGCTTAGTCCACGGTGAAAGTTGATGTATTCCCTCAGCGACCAGCACGGATCAGCTCCAGGCATGACGAAGCGGATATCGTCCTCGTTTGAAAGTCCAAACAAAGTAGTTTCGCTTTCACAACGAAGCACACAGCGTCTTCAGGACATGGCTGCAGCGTCAAGAAAACTACAGTGAGACTAAAAGTTACGCCTTCTTTCTTTGCGTGAACATTTGGGCGGCGTTATGCAAATCTTCCCACACAGTGACGTAGATATGTGGGGGCATGTTAGAACGAGCCGTTTTAGGAGGGTGTGGCTGACTCTGAAATTTTATAAAGAATATCTCTTTGGATTTGAGACTTTAGTCTTTGCAACTTTACAGATCTTCTTTATGCACCAAGAGCTTGTAACACTCCAAAGAGAAAGGAAAAATTTTAATCGCATCATATGACCCCTTTAATAGTCAACACTGTGTGAGACTTACCTGTCTGAACGCATCCTCAATGCCGTTATAATGGGAGTTACATAAAATATCTCACCTCCTTTGATCCTTCAAACGTCAAACATCATCTTAAATTTAACAGTAAAGCAAATTAGTGCAAGTGTCAAGTCTGAAAAAGCTGCTGTTCCTGTTAACTTGTTTGGATTAGAATACAGTTATTATTGCAGGAGTATGTAGTATGCAAAATCTGCACAGTGTGCACATTTTCTGTAAATTGTTGATTGTATCCATAATTTCAAAGAAATTAAATTTAATGGCTTTCTTAGCCCATTATTTGATTGGCCAGCCAAATTTGTTTTATTATTGTTATTATTTTTAAACAATTGCATTAAAAATGCAAAATAACAATTGCCGTAGCAACTTACCTTCATGCCCAGCTAATAGGGAATGTTCTTAGAATGTTCTGGTAAGGTTCACTAAAAGTTATGAACAAATGTTCCTCCAGTAGCATTAATAGTATGTTTACTCAAAGTTTTCTGGTCTTTAATAATGTTTTTTTAACTTTATTTATACAATGTTGATAGAAAATTTTCTTTTAACTTTTTAGTTGGACTTTCGTCTAATATATTAAAGGGGTCATATGATGCGATTTAAATTTTTCCTTTCTCTTGGGAGTGTTACAAGCTCTTGGTGCATAAAGAAGATCTGTAAAGTTGCAAAGACTAAAGTCTCAAATCCAAAGAGATATTCTTTATAAAAGTTAAGAGTCAACCACGCCTACCTAAAACGGCTCGCTCTAAAGCCTGTGTTATACTTTCCGTGAGAGCAATCCCGACGCAGCGTGGACGCGGACTACTTGTATTTATACTACCGAAAGCATACGCTGATGGTCCACTCCGCGGACGTGTTCCATACATGCGCAGTACAATAATAGTTCCATACATGCGTTGCAAAATAAGGTGGATACATATGCTATGATTTCTGTTAGCTTTAGGTGTGCAGGTTTGAACAATAAACAAACATGTGAACAAACAATTGCCCAGAGTTATTGCACATCTGGCTGTCTTTATATTGTTTTATCGACGGATTGTACAGGTTCGAGTATCAACGGGCTTCTTGACGTGACATGTGACATGTGGCCAAGTATGGTGACCCATACTCAGAATTAGTGCTCTGCGTTTATCCCATCTAAAGTGCACACACACAGCAGTGAACACACACCCGGTGCAGTGGGCAGCCATTTATGCTGCGGCGCCCTGGGAGCAGTTGGGGGTTCGGTGCCTTGCTCAAGGGCACCTCTGTCGTGGTATTGAAGGTGGATAGATGTACAGTACAGTGGAAAAGAATGTGTTTTTTTAACCTTAAACCGCGAGTAAACATTTCATTACACCAAATGCACA
Organism: Sinocyclocheilus grahami; assembly: GCF_001515645.1. NCBI lineage: Eukaryota > Metazoa > Chordata > Actinopteri > Cypriniformes > Cyprinidae > Sinocyclocheilus > Sinocyclocheilus grahami. Next base: position 765,295 of record NW_015505659.1, on the reverse strand, counting down.
AAATAATGTTCTTTTTAGCAATGTCTTATGACCCCTTTAAACAATACTCGTTTCCGAATGTTCAAGAAAAGATTCAAGTAACATTCACAAGTTTGCAAAATAATAAACTGGAACATTTTCTTCACGATTTTTATAATGTTGACAATAACCAGGAAAAAATTAAAAAAAAATTAAAGCATGGAAGCCCGTTTCCACCACTGAATAAAAAAAAGGTAATTGCACGTTGTCATCTCACAATTCTGACTTTTTTCACGCAATTGCAAGTTTACATCTCGCAATTCTGACTTTTTTTTCTCCTGAGAATTGCATAAAAAATATATAAATATATATAAAACAATTGCGAGTTATAAAGTCAGAATTGCGATATAAACTTATCTCAGTCCGCCCTGCGTAATCCGCACAGGAAGTTTACCTTTCCGGAGAGCATACACTGGCCGTTTTTCCAGACTTGGATAAGTGACAGATTAATTGGGAATGGGAACCAGGCTCACACGGCCTGCTCTGCATTTGCCAATGTCTTTATCAGAGAATTGAAGCATGTTTAACCAGGATTGAGTGCAGACTTTCCAAATGAAACCCTCAATCATCAAGACAGAGATTGATTCTGTTTCATATGCCGCACCATTTTGATTTAAAGGCCTTGTATCATACTTTTTTCTCTCTTTTGAGGTCACATTATAATGTTGGTTAGGACAGAAAAAATGTACGTGTGTGAGATTTATATTTATTCATATTTTTTAATATCCTACTTCCTCATTAGCATCTCTGACACTAAATAGACAGTCATATATTAATGCTTCAAGTTTCATATGTCAGAAATCTAGCTGGGAACTGGAAAATATATATTTTTAGTAGAACAGTGTGTTCTTTTATCACAAAAGATTAAGGAAAATTTGATTCCTTGTTATATGACCCCTTTAATTTATGATTTATGTTTTATTTATTTCTTTCTTTTTGACTGTCTGCACTTTATCTAGAGACAGAAAATTGCGTGCAGAGCTCCAGAGACGGCAGTCACACTGATTTGCGTTCAACCCCAGGGGCCATTAAACTTCACCTTTTTCAGTAGCAGGGAGATTTGACTAAGTGAACTCAGATCTCCTTATGCTTGAATGCAAAAGGATTTTTTATTCGGTGGAGGAACGGGTTTCCATATTTTTCACTTAATAGTTTCAAAAACGTTAATTTTAGTTAGTTTATGCAGCAAGCCAGTGTTCCATTCTGAACATAGCCTTGTTTTTTTTTAGCTTTATCTATAAGTGATAGTCTTCCTGCTGATTCTTGCGCCACTGTTTCCTCGCTTCCACCTTCCCCTTGTTCTTTCTCTCTCCCTCACTTTGTAAAAGACGTGTTCATATAAAGAAAGGCTGTAAAGTTGAGTTCTGAATGCGTTTGCCGCTGAACACACACGCTTTTCAGGTGCAGAAACGCGACAGGCAGGTGGAACTGGAGTGACCATTAAGCCTCATCTGTTGGAGCCAGTCACGGTTTACTTTGGCCGGGGACCAGAAGTCCTGCGAGGGCGAGGAATTGGCAGAGCTTCAGGTTGAACATGTCTGCTGATCCAAACAGTTGGGGAGGGCGAATGTGGTAGTCCAAGAAGCCTCTGGGTCATGTTTTCACTGGGGCACGGGTATGTATCCACTTTATTTGTAACGTGAGACTGGGCGCGGAGTTCCTAACTTGAATGTGCGAGACTTCCAGTGACATTCCCTTCCAGTTATTTTACCTGTAAAAACAGTCCTTTATGCTGCCTGATACTGCAAAATGGTATTTGTTATCCTACTGTTTAGCTTATTATAATCATAAACATGCTTGTGGTCTGTAGCGCAAATAGTTTTACCGTTCATGCACATTTTGTTATTTTTAGTTATTTATCCTCAGCGGTAAATGAAGTGGAAGTCTCGCGAGTCCAAACAAAATGGCTTTCTTTCGCGTTGCGAAATAAGGTGGATACATATGCTATGATTTCTGTTAGCTTTAGGTGTGTAGATGTTTTAAAGTAAACATGAAATGCTAATACAATGTATATGAAATAGGATATTTAGTGAGGGGAAAAGTTGGGTGTAAGTCCAAAAACATGCATAGAGAAAGAAGGCAAATAGGGTTTTCATTCGATTTGTACTACTTTTTCTTAAGTTCTTCCTGGAGATGGATGGTTTTAACAGGCTTGCCCGTGACATAAGGGCTACAAAAATGAAGCAGAACATTTTAAGATTAGGAATGGGCATTGTGAACCAATGTCCAATCCCTTGTTATCCAATGTCCCACATTCCCAAGAGGACTGCAGCAGAAATCCACCCCAGATACCAGACAGGAGGCATCTCAGTCCGCCCTGCGTAATCCGCACAGGAAGTTTACCTTTCCGGAGAGCATACACTGGCCGTTTTTCCAGACTTGGATAAGTGACAGATTAATTGGGAATGGGAACCAGGCTCACACGGCCTGCTCTGCATTTGCCAATGTCTTTATCAGAGAATTGAAGCATGTTTAACCAGGATTGAGTGCAGACTTTCCAAATGAAACCCTCAATCATCAAGACAGAGATTGATTCTGTTTCATATGCCGCACCATTTTGATTTAAAGGCCTTGTATCATACTTTTTTCTCTCTTTTGAGGTCACATTATAATGTTGGTTAGGACAGAAAAAATGTACGTGTGTGAGATTTATATTTATTCATATTTTTTAATATCCTACTTCCTCATTAGCATCTCTGACACTAAATAGACAGTCATATATTAATGCTTCAAGTTTCATATGTCAGAAATCTAGCTGGGAACTGGAAAATATATATTTTTAGTAGAACAGTGTGTTCTTTTATCACAAAAGATTAAGGAAAATTTGATTCCTTGTTATATGACCCCTTTAATTTATGATTTATGTTTTATTTATTTCTTTCTTTTTGACTGTCTGCACTTTATCTAGAGACAGAAAATTGCGTGCAGAGCTCCAGAGACGGCAGTCACACTGATTTGCGTTCAACCCCAGGGGCCATTAAACTTCACCTTTTTCAGTAGCAGGGAGATTTGACTAAGTGAACTCAGATCTCCTTATGCTTGAATGCAAAAGGAGGACAAGGTATTTACCTATCTCAGCAAGCCAATGCGAGGCAGCGTCAGCATCTCTGCTGGGATAATCTCCTTCCAGGAAAAACAATGTGCATTCCAATTTTCATCACTCCATTTAATGAGCCCCGGGGTTGCATTTTTGTCTGTTGTTTGGAGTCCTTGGAGAGTCTTTGCTAATTCAAATAGCAATGCTGTTGTAGTATGTTTGCAGAATACCAAATAAATATCCTCAGCCTACATGCATGTGTGTGTATGTGGTTGTGTGTGTCCTACAGGCAATAAGATTGGGATTTGGAAGTGTATGATGTATGGGTGAAATTTAAATCCAAAGAGATTTATTTTAGATGTCTGCAAATATTAATGCATCATTCATGGAGACGATACCATCAAGCCTCTGTGAAATGAAATGTGGCAACATCACAACCCTCCTGAATTTACAAAGGCAACTCCAGGACCACTGGAAATGTTGTGCAGTCTTGGTTGTAAAATAATTATTGCTTTCTATTGTGTGCTTATATGTAAGTATGTATGTATATAAAAGATTTGATAAGAATTTATTTTTGTTTATTTATTGGTTGTAAAATAATCTGTTGTATATTATTTTCACACACACACACACATTTACTTAGCTATCTAAATGGGGACATTCCATAGACGTAATGGTTTTTATACTGTACAAACTGTATTTTCTATCGCCCTACTAAACCTACTCCTTACAGGAAACTTTCTGCATTTTTACAATTTTAAAAAACGTTGTTTACTTTATTTTTATACCAGTTTTACAAATGAGGACGTCCCCAAAGGGAGGTTTTTTGGAGATTTTGTCAGGTTTAGCTCACTTTTGGGTACAAGTTTGTCCCCAAAATATGGTTAAGTATGTATGGTTATGGTTATGTATGTATGTATATAACATTTTCTATAATATTTTATTCTTTTTATAATTTTGGTTTTAAAATAGTCATACTGCTCTATATGAAAAACAAATAAATATAAAAGAATAATATATAAAATGTACAAAATATTTTATTTTATTCTTTTATTTACTTTGCTCATATACAGTATATCCCCCTTCCTCAATATTTACATTGTTGAAATGTAAATTGGTAGTCATGTTTAATGTTTAATTCTTTTAGGGAGTAGGAATTTATATAAGCATGCTGTTCATTGTATTTTATATCCTCCTATTCCCTGTATAGTAACCAGATCTTGACAACCATTGATCGGAGATATAAAACAGCCTCCATTAACTAGGCAAACAGTGAAGTCCATCTGTTGTTCAAACAGATCAAAACCCTTCTGAAAAAATGATGCCCATTACATTGTTTTCAGCAAGTGATTATAATTTTGTTGAGCATGCTTCTCAAAGCAGTTTGCGTTTTATAAGAGTGTAGAGAAATAAGCTAAATGCAGCAGCATGAGTCATTTTGGAACACCTGTTTATTTAGAAATTCCGTTTGAATTCTAGTCAATATGAATCACAACAGGATGTCACTATTAAGTTTGATGTCTCTTGGAACAATGATAATAGCGACCTCTATGGATTAAAACTGAGAACTGTTATAATCATGCGGTATGAGTCAACGCGCTCTCTCTCTCTCTCTCTGTAGGGTCATAATTCATAATAATTATGATTCTATAACAGTGCTGCTTTCCACAGATGTAGACAAAACTACCAGCACATATTTCCATCAGTGAACAGAACGGCTTCTTGCGCTCCTCATTTGCAAGTCACTTTGAATAAAAGCATCTGCTAAATCAACATAAGTGAATTGAATAGAATCACTTGTGTTGTTGTTGTTGTTGTTGTTTTGAATAAAATAATAGCATCCGCTGAAATGTGAGCAGAATGGAAGTCTCGTCATGTTACTTCAAACGCAGTCATAAGTGCGGTTTTCAGTGTAATACTTTTTTTGGCCATGAGCTTTTACATATTCCCTAATGAATAATCATCTCATTTACAGTCAGAAGACTGTGGAACGCGTCTGAAGCGTTCTGATACTGTACACTGAGTTCTTGAACCGCACAGAGTTCCGTCGAGCCAATCAGATGCAAGTAGGCGTGACTTTGAATACATCCAGCCAATCGTCGCGCAGTGGGCGCGGCTTCGCACCGGCGTTGTAAACAGTGTAAAGCAGGAGTCAGGAGGTGTGTATAAATATCAGGGTGTCTCCAGTGCTGTCATATGAACTCATGCCGCTCATCAGCTGCTTGTAGACCGCACTGTTTCCGTGGAGCTGACGGCAATCTGCTCACGCTACAGGTTGGTCTGCACTTCTGGACCTTTATCTTTGTGGATTTTGAAACTCATGAATGATGTCACTGTATACTTTGAAGGGTACAAACCGACATGTGTACTTGAGTGAGACAAGTGCGCTTTGATTTCTGCTGATCTGTGTCTCACAGGTGGCGGTGAGCGGCGCGTAAAGGTGCGTCTTTTCTCATTTCGTGCCATGCATTGCGCGCTCGTGTGTTTTATCCAGTGCCATTTTTGCACAGTGTCAACACAGCCGGCGCGTTTTTGCAAGCGAGACCGTCTCAGACATTGCATAGAGAAACCTATTCCAGTTCTGTGAGTTTGCGAGTGTTTGTGGCAACATGTTTCTCAGGTGCAAGTTCAGACATAAAGAGCATTAACAGCTCGCGATTGTGACATGCGCATCGTTTCATCTGATGATAGTCGAGATAAGACACCGACAGATTGCTATCTTACATCCTCATGTAATAACGGTTTGATAGCCTATGTAATGTGATATGAGAATGTGGTACAGTAGGCTATGCTATGTGCAATAATGTATAATAGTTAGGGGCAGATATTAAATCTTATAGTGTGATATTGTATAATGTGGTAACAAATAGGATTGTTTAGTGTACTGTATATTGTGTAGTACAGTGTGATGTGTGGAGTCAGTATAGTACTGTGCTAATGTGCAAGGGTAGCATAGTATAGTATGGTATAATACAGTATAATGTGAGATCATAGCATTTTCTTTTGAGTTATATACCTCAAATATTAGCATGCACCTTCACCTTTCCCACGACACCTGGAAAGTAGGACCCTGTGAAGGACGACGGTTTCCACCCATTTCATCATCATCTTGGAAATCAAGGTATGCAATGCTTTATTACTCTCTATTGTGCATGTGACAATATTGAAAAGCATACTTCCACTGGAAATCAATGGTGTGATTGTGCTTGTGTAAACCAGTTAGCCCGGGAATGAAGTAGATCCACATTCCACCCAAAAAGCCATTCGATTGTGATGTGATGCTTCACGGTATCTAAGACAAAGATGATTTCCATACTGCACATGCTGTGAAAAAGATCCTTGTTATGGCATCTCCGCCTCTGTGGTCACCAGACGAATGGCATGGTACCAAGCCAGAAGTTCATGTGTGGAATTCATTGCATGCAGCAAGTGCACGCAGACTCTTCTGTGTCCAAACAATGCAGAGTGGCAGCAAGTTGTTTTCGTGCATCTGTGAAATTACAGCCCCTCATATGTGGTGCCCAGCAAGTGGGCAGTTGTTTTTTTCAAGCCCCATTCATCAGCCACTAAATGGTGTGTGAAATTGTAGAGGGCATATATCGCTCTCTCTAGCTCTGCTGTGTGAGAGGGTTGGAGTTTATTTATTCCTTTAGACTACTTGTTAGTGCAAACAAGTAGTATGAAACCTTTTCAAAAGTGTTATTCCTTGGTGCATAATGTACTCATTTTTAGTTTTAGCAATTTTAGTAATTCCCGGGCTAACAAGAAACGTTCTCAGAATGTTCTGGCAAGGTTCTATCAAAGTTAAGAACTAACATTTTCCAGTAATGTTAATATGATGTTATTTGGTTTTTACTAATGTTCTCAAAACGTTAGAACAAAAACGTTCATGGAACGTTTTATTTCTGAAACATGTTAGTTAAGACATTCCTTTAAAGTTTTTCAAAGTTGTTTCAAAACGTCCAGAGAACATTCAAAAAGTAACATTCTCATAATGTTTGCATGTTCCCTTAACGTTCGTATAACCAAGAAAATGCGTTAAAACATTAAAAAATTGGACGTTTTGAACGTTCGAGGAACATTCAGAAACATTGTTTTCATAACTTGATGAAAGTAAACAAAACGTTCTTAGAACACATTTTTGTGTTTCAGTTCTTATTTTCGTTTGAGTTTTTCATATAATATTTATATTTGACTTTATTTCAACCTCTGAAAAAAGTAAAACATGAATATAAAATTAAACATGAAATAAATGTAAAATATAAAACAAAAATGACACAAAATATTTTATTTTATATTCATATAAAATATATATATATTTTTAATCCAGCAATAAAAACCAGAATATCATAGAGACTTCGAGTTTTGCACAGGCGAGAACATTTTCATTGCAAACAATATTTAAAGCACGTGATGTTCCGGTGTCCAGATTTTCATGCCGATCTGTATGTTGGCATACACATTTGAATGCAGTCCAGCATTTCAGCTCTGCAGAGTTGGATTTTTTTATTGAGAGCTTTCATCTAGTAGTAACTCGTGCATTGTGGGCAGGGGTCTTGACTCTTGTGTGCGAGTGCCAGTTATTTTAGGCTGTTCATTAAACACCTATGAGATGCAATGACTGGCTTCAGGCTGACCTAGTTGAAGACAGGTGGAGGCAGACAGATGTCCTGTTGCAGTGTGTGTGCATGTATGCACGTGAGTTTAGGACACAGTGTTCGAATTTGGCCGATACCTTCTTATTGCAACAGCCTTTGAGTCAGGTGTGCGCTTGTCATGTCTTGAAATGAGCTTACTAGTTTGTAGAGCGTACCAGTTTGGTCAGTTTTGAGGTTCTGTTTCAGTTAGTATGCTGCTTTAGATAGTAGACAGCAAGGCAGATGACTAGGTTTTGGAACAGAACCATCTGAATTCCCAATGCCTGTGTCTCTCTCCTTCATCCTTTCTCTTGCCTCTGGGCTAAATCTAGGTCTGAGTTATAAATCAGCTTGTAACTACAGTCCAAGCCTGACCACAACAGATAAAATCCTTGAAATATCACTAAAGACTTATGAAAGAGTACATGTTGTAGCACCTTATCACCAATGACTCATGTTTCAAGCTGCAGTTGGAAAAATGTCATAAATGGCGTATCAAAAGCATTGTGAACCTTTAGTTCATGACTAATGTATCAAGTCATTATTTGCTCCATTCCTTGACAACAACATATCAAACACATCTGTAATTGTGAAAGGAGTAGTTCACAGAAAAAAAATGCTCTGTCATTTACTGTTGTTTCCAATCTGGACGCTGTTACTTTTTTTCAGTGGAACAAAAAAAAGATAAATATTTGAAGAATAGTCATGCAGTTGTTTTCCACACAATGACAGTTTATAGTAGGGATGCACCGATATGAAAATTTTGGCCGATACCGATAACCGATTATTCTTTATTTTTGAAAGCCGATAACCGATATGTTGGCCGATAAATCTATATCCAAATTGTTATATACTTTTTGAGAGCCTGATTACAAAAAAGGTCTCATCATTAAAAGCCACATCCCAAACACTTCAACATAAGCAGCCTAGTTTGAACGGTGTACGTTTTAAAAATATTTTTACTCTCCCATTACCAAATTTAGTCATAAAAAAGTCTTACAAATAAATAAAATAATGCATAAATAATGCAAACAAGTCACTGGACATCATTACACATGTAAAGAATCAAAATGAATGCGCCATAGATCAATAAAACGGAATAGCCTCTGCACGGACAATAATTAAATGATTTTAATTACTAAACCATATTGTTGATGAAAATAATAAGAGAAAAATACAAGTGGTTGTTGTTATTAATAATATATCAATGATTTTGAAAAAGTAACAAATTAATACCACTGTTTTAAATAGCAGCCATTGAGCTGCAGCTCAAGCTGAAGCTGAAGAGCTGAATGAACACGGTAAACTGAAGCGTTTTGCTGGCAGCTTATTTAACTCAAGGAAATGCATCCTGAGATTAATATTAATACAACATAAACATAATATTACAACTTATATATGAAATGACAAATGACGCAGTTATTGCATGCTATAGTCAGAATGTGTGATCCTGTTGTGGATGCGCTCTTCCCATAACAACGCGCTGAAACACGGCAACTAAACCCAAAGAATTCACAACGTTTTATTATAATAATGTTCTCATTAGAATGTTATATACACAACATTCCCAATCATAGTTATTAATGTTGTGCACTGCTGTTTGAGCTGCGTGCGCTGAGCTAAAGACGATCACCGGTAAACTGAAGTGCTCTTTTAACTTAACCAAACGCATTCTATATGAGATAAATCAGATATACATCAAATAAACACAATATTACAATGTACAATTGCACAAAAGGCTGCAAACGAACAGCGCGCATCTGAAGTGTCTCTGAAGGAAATAATGCATTATTTATCGGCTTTAAGATATCGGCCAAATTTTCTTATCAGGCCGATACCGATAACAGAAAAAATGAGCCGATATGGGCCGATACCGATATGGTGGCCGATATATCGTGCATCCCTAGTTTATAGTGACATTGACTGTCAAGCTGTGTTATTTTGCCATTTTTTAATACTGTATACTGTTGTAGTGTTTTGAATGAAGTTTTAGCGATTTTGTTTTGTGCTTTTATAATTTTTTAAATCTTTAAAAACTTTTTTTAAACCTTTAATTTATATTTATGTTTTAGTAATTTTAGTACTTCAACTTATTTTCAGTTATTTGCTTTTCGTTTAAGTTTTACGTTTTTCACGTAATATTTATATTTTACTTTTATTTTAGCTTTATTTCAATTGACATAACACTGCTGTCAAGCTCCAAAAAGAATAAAAAACACCCTAAGGAGCCATTCATTTGTCTTAAAGATGCATTCATGTGTTAGAAAACATCGAGACGCAGCGGAATGGAAGGGAATAGAATGCAGGGGTCTAACTATTTTTAACGTGGCGTCTTAAAAATGTGGTGCACATGGTGTCAGATGCTGAAAAAGCATTGAGATCCTTTGATTGTTGAAAGACGTTCATCTAAACCAAAATATAACACTGCAGAAAGCAAGAATATATCTTGATTGAACAATTTCTATAAGGACCATAAAAGAAATGAATTGCGAGAATCATATAATATGCTAAAGTCATATAATAGCTTTGTGTGAAGAACACATTCGGCCAAAACATGCTCAGTGTGCCAAGACGCCATTTTGAATCTAATTTTGATTCAACATATGGGTAGATTATTAGTGAATAACCACTTATATTTCAGTCTGTTCCTCACATGAACTTATTGAATGACTTCAGATGTTTTGCAGTGTAGTATGAAAGCCCATTTCTTTTACAGAATTGAAAAAAATTAAAAAGGTAATTGCGATTTATAATCCCATAATTCTGAGTTTATATCAGAACTGTCAAGAATTTCAATTTCAACTCCGAATTTCAAGATATAAACTCAGAATTTCAAGATATATACTCAGAATTGCGAGATATATATACCCATAATTGTGAGATATAAACAACCTGTGATATCTTTTTCAGGGCAAAAAAGGAAAATAAAAGCTGAAATGTTTTCACAGAGCCTTGCAAAAGCAGCACGTTACAATGGTGAGGGAAAAGCTTTGTGTATTGCGTGTAATCACATCCATACAGTTTATGATCACAACAACAACACTGTTTGTCAGGCATCTACATTGTCATCTGTGGAGATTACAAAGATTAAACTAGTGTTTTTTTTTTAACTCTAAAACATGAAATGTGGCGGTATCTGCTTTAGCCAAAAAAACGACTGTTGGAGTTATCTGCTTTTGCAATAAAACAAACTTTTAATATGTAAAAAAGCATACTTTCAATGAACTTTAAGTAATAATAACTTAAACAAATACAGGTGATTTACAAAATTAATCAAAACAACCCAACTGCAGTTGATTGATATTACTTGGAATGCGCAATAAAAAAACGTATATAATATAGTAGTAAACTCATAATTTCAAGATATATATACTCAGAATTGCAAGATATAAACTCAGAATTTCGACATATAAACTGACGTTTTTCTTCATGAATACAGGAAACAAAGATAAAAAGATAAAAAGTCAGCATGATCTTTTTTACATTTTTATTCTGTGGCCGAAATGGGCTTCCATAATATAGTGCACACGATTCATATGTACTTCTATGGATTTTTTTTTGTTTGTTAGTCCATAGTAAAAAAAAAATTAAAAGAATGATTCTTTAAAATGTCTCCTTGTGTGTTGCATGGGAAAAAAATTACACCATGCAGGTTTGAGATGACATGAGAGTATATAATGAGTGAATAATGGCCTAATTTTCAACTATTTGTTTATTTATAGCTATCCCATTTTGGTCAAATTGTATTCATAAATAAAGCTGGCTCACAGTGCACCTGTTGTGTTTTGTATGTCTAGTTCGTCTGTGAGTGTGTGTGATATTTCCAGTGCGTCTGAGCTTTGGCTTTGGCCTGCCGCAGTCGGGGGCATTGTGGCGTTCATCCACATAATGTCATGACACTTACCTCAGCTCATTTCCATGTAAATGAATAACTACACGGGATGTGAAATATTGACATGAATATTGAAAACAGCGAGAAGATGGCAAGTGAATGTACTGATTTATATCTACAAGAGAGGCCCATCTCCATTTATCACAGAGTTGGAGTCAATTGAAACGTGTAAACGAATTTTGATTTTCTTTTCATGTGCGTGAAATTTGATGGATTGGTTAATTTGTGTTTGAGGTGTAAATGGAGGGTCTATTAAGATTTGCTAATTGGTTAATTCTAGGTTCTGGTTAAAAGCCGTACCTGTGTGCTGTCAAGGGTTTTTAGATGCATTTCGCTGTCAGATTGTAGAGCGTAAGAGTGCTGATTGAGCTGTAAGTCTCGAGAGGCTGTGAATTGTGTAGTTGTTTTTAAAAATGGAAGACTTGTGGTTGTTGCTTCATAAAATGGTGGCAATACTGAAACAATATGTTGAGAAGTCACCTAACAGCAAGCCAAATTGTAATACTGTACGATTTTTTTGGTTTAGTAGTGTCCTTTTAGAACTGGAATTCATTGTTTAAGTAAAGCTTGGCAATATACAATTATCATAGATTTTAACACACTTTTTATTTCGCCATTAATTTGAAAAAATAAAATAAAATAAAATGCACATTTTTTTTCTTTTTCATTTTTTTTTTAATCTTTACTAGTATTTTCAGTAAATAATTTTTTGTTTCAATAAATAAACTGGATACATCGAATTCAATATTAGGTTAATATTGCTGTTTAAGTTTTGATATATTGGTGCATAAAAATTTTTTTTTTTTAAATGCTCAAAAGTGTCTATGTACCATTAGGTTAAAATTGCTGTTTATTATGTTTTGATGTATGGGTGCCTGTAAATGAAAATGATTAAATGTATATATTTTTTCCTTTTGTTAATTTAGTGAAAAACAGTATGTAATATTTTATATACTTCTAAAAGAATATGACTTATGTTAAATTTTCAGTCTTCTTGGCAATGACTGTTAGAAAAAAATCATCTTTTTATACCAGTTTAGGACAAATGCATGAATACTGAGTCACTGAACATTTTTATTTTGTTAAATCGCCCAGGCCTATATTTATAACATGGCAGGAATTCCTCCATAACAAGGCAAATCAGTGATTTAAATAACCGGGCATATCTAGATTACTCCTGAAGATGAATGGCTTCTTTGGTTGCCGTGTATAAACAATTTGATTTCGGGCATATGCGCATTACAAAGCACACCGGTGAATACAAGCATCTGCGCGTTTACAAGATCGATGAAAATCACTCTGATGAAATTTTTCACCTTGATCATAAACGGACCCAGCAGCATGAAGAAGCCGCACGTGTGCGTTCATTACTTATGACCAAAGATCGCTCGAATCCATCCTGAAGAGCTTCAAGGTTATGAATTTGCAGGTGTATCCTGACAGCGCCATATCTCTCGGACGGCGTATAATCTCTCGGTTTACGAAATGAACAGCAGGTTTGTCAGGCCTGATGCCTGTCAGAAGGTAGAGTAATTCATTGGCTGTCAGAAGGCAAGCAACAGCCTCGTTTTCAACGCAGACTGTCAGATGTTACCGACAAACAAGGTAAATTGAAGAGGCTTGAGGAATACCAACAGCTCTCTTGGCTGAAATTGAAATAAAATAAGAGTCCATTGGCTTCCATTTGGGAAATTCATTTTTGGCACTGAAGACTTTTGATGAGTCTGGTGATTAGGGTTGGGCCGATAAACGATGCCATCGTCCATCGCCGATGGCTGATAGGCATCACGATGTTGCGCTGGCATCGTGATCCCCCTCCCCCCCTTTTGAATGCACAATCGCTTTTTAGTGGTACTGAGGATCTGCAAATCATTCACCATCGTCCTCCGTCATCTCTCCTTACACCGTGTCTACACAGGACGCGACAGTTGTCGTGTCGTGCCACGCCGCATCAGCTAAAGGCTGTCTACACTGGAAGTGACAAAGTGACCGTTGAAAATCATTTGAAATTTGTGTCAACACGTCATAACAAGAGAGGCCCATCTCCATTTATCACAGAGTTGGAGTCAATTGAAACGTGTAAACGAATTTTGATTTTCTTTTCATGTGCGTGAAATTTGATGGATTGGTTAATTTGTGTTTGAGGTGTAAATGGAGGGTCTATTAAGATTTGCTAATTGGTTAATTCTAGGTTCTGGTTAAAAGCCTTACCTGTGTGCTGTCAAGGGTTTTTAGATGCATTTCGCTGTCAGATTGTAGAGCGTAAGAGTGCTGATTGAGCTGTAAGTCTCGAGAGGCTGTGAATTGTGTAGTTGTTTTTAAAAATGGAAGACTTGTGGTTGTTGCTTCATAAAATGGTGGCAATACTGAAACAATATGTTGAGAAGTCACCTAACAGCAAGCCAAATTGTAATACTGTACGATTTTTTTGGTTTAGTAGTGTCCTTTTAGAACTGGAATTCATTGTTTAAGTAAAGCTTGGCAATATACAATTATCATAGATTTTAACACACTTTTTATTTCGCCATTAATTTGAAAAAATAAAATAAAATAAAATGCACATTTTTTTTCTTTTTCATTTTTTTTTTAATCTTTACTAGTATTTTCAGTAAATAATTTTTTGTTTCAATAAATAAACTGGATACATCGAATTCAATATTAGGTTAATATTGCTGTTTAAGTTTTGATATATTGGTGCATAAAAATTTTTTTTTTTAAATGCTCAAAAGTGTCTATGTACCATTAGGTTAAAATTGCTGTTTATTATGTTTTGATGTATGGGTGCCTGTAAATGAAAATGATTAAATGTATATATTTTTTCCTTTTGTTAATTTAGTGAAAAACAGTATGTAATATTTTATATACTTCTAAAAGAATATGACTTATGTTAAATTTTCAGTCTTCTTGGCAATGACTGTTAGAAAAAAATCATCTTTTTATACCAGTTTAGGACAAATGCATGAATACTGAGTCACTGAACATTTTTATTTTGTTAAATCGCCCAGGCCTATATTTATAACATGGCAGGAATTCCTCCATAACAAGGCAAATCAGTGATTTAAATAACCGGGCATATCTAGATTACTCCTGAAGATGAATGGCTTCTTTGGTTGCCGTGTATAAACAATTTGATTTCGGGCATATGCGCATTACAAAGCACACCGGTGAATACAAGCATCTGCGCGTTTACAAGATCGATGAAAATCACTCTGATGAAATTTTTCACCTTGATCATAAACGGACCCAGCAGCATGAAGAAGCCGCACGTGTGCGTTCATTACTTATGACCAAAGATCGCTCGAATCCATCCTGAAGAGCTTCAAGGTTATGAATTTGCAGGTGTATCCTGACAGCGCCATATCTCTCGGACGGCGTATAATCTCTCGGTTTACGAAATGAACAGCAGGTTTGTCAGGCCTGATGCCTGTCAGAAGGTAGAGTAATTCATTGGCTGTCAGAAGGCAAGCAACAGCCTCGTTTTCAACGCAGACTGTCAGATGTTACCGACAAACAAGGTAAATTGAAGAGGCTTGAGGAATACCAACAGCTCTCTTGGCTGAAATTGAAATAAAATAAGAGTCCATTGGCTTCCATTTGGGAAATTCATTTTTGGCACTGAAGACTTTTGATGAGTCTGGTGATTAGGGTTGGGCCGATAGACGATGCCATCGTCCATCGCCGATGGCTGATAGGCATCACGATGTTGCGCTGGCATCGTGATCCCCCTCCCCCCCTTTTGAATGCACAATCGCTTTTTAGTGGTACTGAGGATCTGCAAATCATTCACCATCGTCCTCCGTCATCTCTCCTTACACCGTGTCTACACAGGACGCGACAGTTGTCGTGTCGTGCCACGCCGCATCAGCTAAAGGCTGTCTACACTGGAAGTGACAAAGTGACCGTTGAAAATCATTTGAAATTTGTGTCAACACGTCATAAATAGAATGCGGCAGCAGTTTACTGTCAGGGATTTGTCGTGTCACGCCGTGCCACATCCAGTGTAGACAGCATCACTTATTATAATGAGTTCTATTGACTGATCTATATGTAATTAATCTCTATTATAGATCAGTGGTTCTATAGTATTTTCCGTTGAAAATCATTTGAAATTTGTGTCAACACGTCATAAATAGAATGCGGCAGCAGTTTACTGTCAGGGATTTGTCGTGTCACGCCGTGCCACATCCAGTGTAGACAGCATCACTTATTATAATGAGTTCTATTGACTGATCTATATGTAATTAATCTCTATTATAGATCAGTGGTTCTATAGTATTTTGTCACGCCGCGCCTCTCGCATCTGGTGTAGACACGGTGTTAGGAATCGTTAGTTGTTTTCCCTTGTAAGGATTCACGCTTCGGGCATCCAAATTTGTAGACATCGCCCAACCCTACTGATGGTGTAACAAGTCGTAAAACTAACCACCAATTTGTGGTAAAGGAAAGCAATGCAGACTTGACTGCTGTCAGGAAAATGACTGGTGACTATGAACCAGCATATACCTGGCAGGAGCAAACACCTGCTCCAAGCCGCTAATGTATGGGTTGCTAGGAAAGACAGCGAGATTGCTGCATGAACCTGTAATAATACAGACAGTAGTATACCCTCAGGATGCATGTTAACAGAAGTGTTGCATGCACAAGGGCCGCTTGCTTTCTCCAAGACTGGCTCGTAGCCCCTCGAGGGATCTTTGTTCCCCAAGATGGAGAAGGGTATCGGGCCTCTTATCACCATCTTCATCTGTGGTTGGGGTTGGAGCTCCGCCATCTGCTGACAGACAGAAATGGAGCCATATGTCTGAAGACACGCTGACCCTCCTCAACATGCGTGTGAGCGATACGGCTGTCTGTTATCCTGGTATCCTGGTGGCGTGTGCAGAGTTTTTTTTTTTGCAGATCCTCGCTTGAGCATATTCTCAGGGTTACATTATAAGTAACGATGACAGATAGACAAGAACATGCAACAAAAGATGATTTATGGCATGAGAGATGTGTGTTTTCTCGTGTGAATCGCTTGTGTTTGTCGGGATGTGGATTATTGATTCTGAAGGGGGTTTCGTTTGGGGGAACGCGGATGATCTGTAATTCAACTGTATCCTGATAAACAACAGCAGCAGGGGGGGGGTTGTTGATTAGGAACTGTAGTTGAGACAGATCTGGGAAAATGGAAATCAGAATTGATTGTTGAATTTTAAACTCGACTGAAATGATTCCAGTGATCCTCGCAAAGGAATCCCAGACTTGTCTTTGTGGAATACAAATGGTCCATTTTTGAATTCATGTCTTCACGCATGAGTTGAGAAACTATGGGTGCTTTTAAATTAGTTTTTTGTCCATCCTGTGCACTGGGCTTGCCATGGTACTCTCTTAAAAATAAAGGTTCTTTATCGGCATTGATGGTTCCTTTAAGAACCTTTAACGTCAATGAAACCTTTCCATTCCACAAAAGGTTCTTTATTTAGATTATTAATATGTTCTCCACGCTAAGAAAAAAAAATATTTTAAGAACTGATCACTGAAAGGTTCTTTGGGGAACCAGAAATGGTTCTTCTGTTACATCAGTGTTGCCAAATCCAGCATTACGCTGTTTCCTGGGTAGCTCTTTAGTTTGTGGGCTAAAGCGATCTCCCCTGCCTTGCTCCTAGTAGCAATTTCGATGAAGGGGAAAACGTAGCAAAATTCGGCTAGTTTAAATTAGCAGTTGGGTCGGGTTTGTTTTGCAGGCCTGGCAATCCTGTATGGCAGCCTTGTGCGAACCCTATTTAGAACCAGCTAATATCACTTAGTAAATGACGGAAGTCAGTAAATCATGATCCAGTTCCTTAATCTCTTAAAGCTGCGATGTATCGAAAGTTATGACAGATCTTTTCTTCCATATTTTCATGCACAGTGACATTGTTGTTGACTGGTTGTTGGTTGGATGGAGGCAAATCTGAATGTAACTTTGCAGTTGATTGTAAAAAAAGAGGTGGGGTTTAAGCGGACAAAAAGTATTTAAGAATATATGATATATGTTACTAGAGAGAAGTCTGAAGTTTCACCTGAAGAGATTTTGACAAAATTCCACATATGCATGGATGAATTGTTCACAATAAAATTAATACCATGCATTTAGAAAATAGGGTGAATTTTCATGTCATGTCAGCTTAAAGAATATTAATATTGCAGTGCACCAAACAACATGGAGGTATCGATCTTTACATTTAAAAATCAAGACTATTACAGAAGTTGCATGCAATTGTCTGAAACCAGTTCGACAGAAAAGGTGGTCTGGGGTAAATTTCATGTGAAAATCTAGAACTACATCATTATTGATGACAAAATTTACATTTCTGCATGCTCGTGGTCACATCTATTACAACACAATGCATTTCTCATTGCTGCTTGTCTCTGAATTAATTGCCTTTGGAGAGCAGCTCGCGTTCCTCGCATCTGTTGCTTGCACCTGTGCCAGCGCCGTTCTCTGTGTGTAAAGTTTTGTCTAAAAATCCAAAGGGACACATATTTCACTAACATCATGGAACTAGCATTTTCACCTTCTCTAGTTTGTGTTCTAGCTACAGTAAACAGCTACCGCTGTTGATGATGCTAACATACCTTATGGACCCAAAAAGTCCAGATACATTGCCCTATCAGACTCCATTAACTGAAACCATCTTGTATGCCTTATGTTTTCTCTGAATTCCTAAAAAAAAGCACCTGCTGTGGAAGATGCATTGCTTGTATAAGCACTCACTCTAAAACTCAAAGCTAAAGCCACTTCCCCAGGGCAAATCCAGCATCTGCTTGTTCCACTTAGCTGGATGCTAAAATGCGCTTCATATTTTAGTTTGTGACCCCTAACCCTTCAGGCCATGTTTAAGGTCTGGTAATATATCGCAGCTTGCCTGAGACAGAGAGCTAAATATAGTCATTCAGCCTTGTTATTGTGTAAGCATGGTGGCTAGCAGCTTATGCAACAAAATAAGTTGTATTTAGATGTTATTCCAATACAGATGTCCTATATGAAATGCATGTTTAAAATTACATCCTGCTGTTGATGTGAACTTGGCAGACGTTTGAGTGCTGTAACAACCGTTAAACTTTTGATAAGTTTAGTGCAGTGGCTAATTGCCAACCTGTCATCATAAAAGGCGGTGTGCTAACTTTAGTCATTCAATGCATGTGATGCAAATACAGCACATTTTTATTACACCCACTCCACATTTACCTACCTGTCAAGCGTACCACTCACTATCAGGAAGTGGCTGCTACAGGAACATGTTTGATTGTAATAGTTTATAAGATCATTTCTGATAATCTGCTAATCCTAACAGTTTATTGTTTCCTTAGTTAAGCATGTTAGAATTGCAACCTCTGGAATACTTGCAGCACTGAGAGTTAATTGCCTCTCTGTGGTGACAACTGGTTTATTTTCCATTAGCACGGGATCGAATCATGGGGACACATTTGGCATGCTTGTTTTCCCTCCAGCATGTTGAAGACCCCTCGATGGGCGCTAAAAGTGTGTTGTGGTGACATGAATGGCAAATAAGCTCCGTCAGTGTATGTCGACCGTGTGTTTGCCCACTGCAGTGACACACCCATTTATCAAGTCCTTCAAATGCAATCTAGCTTGTATTGTGTGCAACTGAGTACATTCCTTACTAGAGGCCACCGACTGCCTGTTTTCCTCAGGGAAATTATCACAGACAAGGTCAAAATGGAACTGTGTCTTGCTTCAGATCATGATCTACTTACTGTCTGGCTAATATTGTTCTGGAACACGGAACACTGGGCGAAGAAAAAGGTGATGGTATCATAAAAGGCGACGTGTACATTTTTGTCTCTAACAACCAATTGTCACTCAAAAAGTCTCTTCTATTAGGTTGGGGACTGAGAACCGATTTTGAATTAGAATGAGTTTATTTAAAGAAATGAATATTATATATTATATGATATTTGGTTCCGTTAATGTGTGCATTGTTCCAAATAATTTGGTCAGAACATTCCTTTCTGAATCTACGGCATGTAACATTGGTAAGTTAATATTATTTGGCATATTATTTTTTTATGCATAAATCTACCAACTTTAGCAAGTTTTATGCTTAAAATTAGAAGAATTATTTGTCAATGGGTTTAAAAATTAATTGTGTGTTTTTTTTAATGATTTTTTTGTGTGTATTAAATCTTGCATACACTTATTAGCTTACATATTTAGTTCTCAAGTAAATGTGTCTTGGTTTAAAGGGGTCATATGATGCAATTTCATTTTTTCCTTTCTCTTTGGAGTGTTACAAGCTCTTGGTGCATAAAGAAGATCTGTAAATTTGCAAAGACTAAAGTCTCAAATCCAAAGAGATATTCTTTATAAAAGTTAAGAGTCAGTCACACCTACCTAAAATGGCTCGTTCGAACACACCCCCACATATCTACCTCACTATGTGAGAAGATTTGCATAACGCTGCCCAAATGTTCACGCAAAGAAAGAAGGCGTAACTTTTATTCTCGCTGTAGTATTGTTGCCGCTGCTGCCATGTCCTGAAGAGGCTGTGTGCCTCGTTGTGAAAGCGAAACTACTTTGTTTGGCCTTCCAAACGAGGACGATATCCGCTTCATCATGCCTAGAGCTGATCCGTGCTGGTCGCTGAGGGAATACATCAACTTAGTGCTGTGGATCACCGGATCGGCTTTCACCGTTTTCACCGCTCCTTCATCGGATCCGCCGGGATCGCTGTTCTCGATCCCGCCGCCTCAGCTCACTCTTGCCTGGTCTCAGCTCACGCTAAGCCGGGGCTTTCGCTCACGCTAGGCCGCTGTGTTTTTCGTTGTGAATGCGAAACTACTTTGTTTGGCCTTCCAAAAGAAAACGATATCGGCTTCGTCATGCCTAGAGCTGATCTGTGCTGGTCGCTGAGGGAATACATCAACTTAGTGCTGTGGATCACCGGATCGGCTTTCACCGTTTTCACCGCTCCTTCATCGGATCCGCCGGGATCGCTGTTCTCGATCCCGCCGCCTCAGCTCACTCTTGCCTGGTCTCAGCTCACGCTAAGCCGGGGCTTTCGCTCACGCTAGGCCGCTGTGTTTTTCGTTGTGAATGCGAAACTACTTTGTTTGGCCTTCCAAAAGAAATCCCCACTGGATGCAACAAATGCCTCGTTTGTAATGGGTTTTAATGTTTTTGTCTCGTCGCTCCGGCTGGACAGGGCATCATCACAGTATGGTGAGGGGCGTAACATTTCCGTCGCACGCTTGAGGTATTCGGCCAATCACAACGCACTGGATAGCTGGCCAATCACAGCACACCTCGCTTTTTCAGACCGATGAGCTTTGTAAAAATTGACGCGTTTCAAAAAGGCGGGGCATAGAGGAGAAACAATAATGTACAGTATGTGGAAAATAATGTGTTTTTTTAACTTTAAACCGCATAAACACATTTCATTACACCAAATACACAAAATAATGTTATTTTTAGCAGCATCATATGACCCCTTTAAAGAGCTTTATATATTTTTCACTGGAGAACAAGACAAAAATACTGAGAAAATAGTTAGAAAAAGATGCAGCGCACACTGCTTGTGCTGTATTTTCGTTTTGTTGCATGCACAATAAGATTTGGATGAAATTAAATATTATTATATATTTTTAAATCTTGCATTAAACAACATTTTGCACATAATTTACCTCAGATTGCAATCTCACAACTCCAGTGAAGCATACTGTACATTTCTTTTGCCAATGCAATGTAGATTATTCACCAATTCGTCACAAATTCTTTAGCACTTAAGTGTTCAAGAATTTTTTTGACAACGTAGAAGTCATTTAGTTTTAGTGCTTTCTCATAAAATACAACAGGTTCTGTGCTTAAGTTGCAGTTAGTTGGCACTAAGTTACATCTTATGCGCTACTAATTTGTGTGTTTCCCCAGTAAACATTCATATTTGATATGAATTTAACATTAATTTTGAACATTAATTATTTAAAAATACAGTTTGTTCTATTCCATGATTAAATATCACCTTTAACAGCTATATGAGTAAAAGAAAGTTTTAGCAACCGTAAAATGCATTGTTAACCAAAAGCACTTCTGTTTACAGATTTAAAGGCTGTTTATCGGGTCAATAGATGTAAATTAAAGACTAAGCTAGTTACTAACTGGCTGAAGTGTGAATTTATGATGCATCCCGACCCACTTCTTTATTCCCAAATCTGATAATAGTACAAACCTGTGTTCTCAGTATCTCGATTTCCATTCATAACAAACCCATCAATCAAAAAGTTTGTTGGCAAGTCCTTGAGAGGATTTTTTTATATAGGGAGTATAAAATCAAGCGATTGGCAGAGGTAGAATGTGGCATGGCTCAGGCAAACGGAGCGATGAGTTGATCTACGGCCTTAATTTCCACCATATGGCCTTGAGTGTAAAAGTTATTGCTTGATTTCAAACACATGCTTTCTCAGGCCAGTAAACCTACAGGATTGTGGGATGTCAGTCAAGTCTGCTCCCAATGAACTGGAATCAGCTGTATTAGCCAGCGTGCTGTTGTGTAACTCCGACTTGCGGCTGGATTTTTGCCCGAGTGTTGAAGCCAAGACTGAAGCCCTGGAGCTCCACCACGAGATTCCGCTTTAGATAAAGGCTTGTCTGATATGCACAGCTTTATCATTGATTCCATTGTCATCATTTCAGGCACTTCACTAACACAATCTTCGTTAAAAACTAATGCCAGACCTGTTTTCCTGCGACCACCTCAGGCAACTTAAGTGGATTTGCAATTAGAGTAATGCACAATCATCCATGAAATCTCATAAAACAACATTGAATTAAAGAGAGCTACAAGAGACTGAGCAATTTAAGTAGGAAAGGTGGGAAGAATGAGTACAAAGAACGTCTGAAAGCGATACTTAAACCAGGCCTATAACCTGATTTAGGGGTCACACGCGGTCTGCGGGGACAAGAGAAAGATTTGCAAATCATTAGTGGCTCTTAATTGAATATTTTCCTCCTTTTGTTCAACGCCGTTTCATTTACAAGCTGCAATCATTCTACCTTTCGTGCTTCCAGTGTTTTTAATAAGATTAGCACTGCAGTTTAAGGTGAAGTCTCTGCAGATAAACATTTCGGTCGCTGGAGAGTTTGAAAGTATGACATGCTATTGTGGTTTGAAGTCAAAAGTGATAATGGCGCAAATGTCAAACGTTATAATGAGGTATTGACACTCTTGAATAGTGAGGCTGAATGAAATCTGAAGGACTGCAGCGGTGCAAAATTTTCGTCTGTCTAGGTTGCTAATTTTTTTAGATATCTTTGGGTAAAGGACAACTTTTGTCTGCACTTATGAACACTGGCTTTTCTTTAGATACTGATAAGAGTTTTCATTTGATTGTTTGTGTTTTGTTTCAGAAGCAGCTTTTTTCCCCCTGTGACCTTCAGCCTCATGCACTGAACAGATTTAGCAGTTTGTTTGTACAGTGAGTCACACTACTGCTGACGTGTTGGCTTTGTGCATGTGCGAGTTTCTGTTTGAGTTAACCTGGCAACTGTCACTCTCTCAGCTTAGATTTATCGGTTTTCTCTGTCTATCTGGTTCTCTCCCATTATTCTTTCATCTCAAAAGGCAACTCGAAGCCAACATTCTTCCCTTTATTGCTTCGCCTCCTAAACAGTATTTGGATACTTAAAAAGTATCTGAATGTCATTGCATTAGATATCTAAATATCAAACCAAGTAGCATTTGCGCTCAAATGCTGCGGGAGTTTTTTTAACGTTGCTTTTCTTCAACCTTATATGCTTAATCAACTGGCATTTTATATGATTTTTGGTGGATAAATTAAGTCAGTTCTCTTCAAATTCAAACCAAATAGCATTCTCGCTCAAATGCTGCAGAACTTTACTTTTCTTCATCATCTTTGCTTAATGGCTTTTAATCAACTGGGGTTTGGTTGGTTTGTCGTGAATACATGAAGTCATTTCTCAAGTTCAACTACAACCTCTCTAGCATACAAAATAATTTCATATCCTGCAATAATTATAGGCAGCGATATTTAATGTCAAGCCTGAGGACTTCAGTTTTTAGTAACTTGTTTATTACAAAGTTATCATTTCAAAGCATTATATAAACTGAAATCTCATGCAGTGGCCCTAAATAGTATTTGGGCTCTTAAAAATGTCTAAATGTCATTGCATTAGAAAACTAAATATCAAACCAAGCAGCATTTGAGCTCAAATGCTTCAGTAGTTTTTCTAATACTGGTTTTCTTCATAATTTTTTGCTTAATCGGCTGGTGTTTTGGTGATTTTTAGTGAAAACCCTGCCCTCCGATGACATCAGCATACCTGCATGTGAAAAATGATTGGTAGGCAGGAGTGATTCTGATTGGCTAAAAAAGTGTAGGCCCCGCCTCTTGACTAGCTTAAAAAGTCTGCTTGTGCTGTTTTTCTTTCAGAAATGCCATTTGGTTTGACATTTTGTTATCTAACGCAGTGACATTTAGACAGTTGTAAGTGTAACTTGTCCAGATAATTCTGTAGATTCAACTCCACCCACAACATCCCAAGAAAAGTCCCAGCATCAGAGTTTTGCGGCTCATGTAATCAGCTGGCTGCTCGGACTGACCTGTGGGTCAAGTCAATAGTCTCTCTGAAATCCTCACACATAGCTTACAGCAGCAGGTGCCGCTGGCAATTCAAAGGCCCAGCCACGTCGCAGCTGTACTGCATCAGCAGAAAACACATCACCACACACATCTGCTGGTGTAAATCTCAGCTGAAGTCTGCCAAGATACACAGCGCCTATCTTTCAGAAAGCTGTATCAGGCAGAATACTTGTCCTGGAGGGTGAGTGATCTGCAATGGTATCATTTCAATTAATAGCATTAATAAAGACTGTTTGCAATCCATTTTTGTTAATGCAAAATGTTTTTGAGTAAAAGGGGGTATTCATTCAAAATTGGAAATTAAATTGATTGGACCATTTAAAAAAATGGCATTGAGGTTAATTTATTATATTTCTGATACAAGTTTACCAGGACAAACTGATTAATGCACTGATTAATCATGTGCAATAATACTAGCAACATGCATGAGGAAATAATTAAGGTCAATTTTGATTTCTTGTTGAATCAGTAGTGCATGTTCTAATTGTTGTCATAAAAATGTCATAAAATGCAATACAAATATAGAGAGGGATGTGGGAACGGTATAAAAAAATGTTTGAGATTTGAGATTTGAATTTGCGGCCCGTTTGACTGCCACAGTTCATTGACTTTTTATTCATATGCTTTAAAAATGTGAACCACAGATCTGTTAAGCTTTGAAACTGACTGGTTAATCAAAGTGTAATTAAATGCATAATTTAAATTGAAAAGTGCAATGAGTTTGTATTAACTGATTGTGCAGTTTGGGGTTGGTAAATGAAGTTTCGTATGCTCACCAAGGCTGCATTTATTTGATCACTAATACAGTATAAACAGGAATATTGCGAAATATTATTTAGTATATTATAATAGTATTTGCTGATACATTTGAATGGCAGTGTATGTAAGAAAGCTGAATGTAAAGATGTACGTGCATGTCAGAATCGTGTTTCACAATCTGGTGTCCCTTGTGTGCCGCGGGTCACTGGTGGAGGCTTGATGGGGCTCCTGCCGGAGGAGGTTGAATGCCTCCAGCAGTGCATTCAGAAGGCGCCTCGGGGAGCTCTGGTTAGTTACGCATATATGTTACATTATGTGAGCTTCATGTATGGAGAAACGGTCCGATGCAGAAATAACTCAATTAAGTCTGTTTTTTAACCCCCCCTCCTCTCTTTTTTTCTCATTATATAACATATCTAATGAATTTGACATGATTTTTCCACCAGCGCTTTCTGACTAAACGCACACTTTTGCTCCCAGGGTGATGGAAGAATGTTAAAATTGCAGGATTTTATTATTATTTATTGAGATGAGGAGACCAGTGTCTGTATTACACTGGGAATCCACCTTTCACCAAGCCAGTTCAAAGCCAACCCCATTGACCAGAAGAACTCAGACTGTCTGAGCTGCTGTTGACACAACTTCCCACATGGTTTTAGTGACATATTCCAAATTATGCATAGAAATTATATTAATTTTAATTGCATCAAAAACAAAAAACTAAAATGATGTTTGAGAGATAAAAATCCTTAGACTTTAAGTCTTTTATTTATTTTAATTAAAAGTATATTTTATTTCTTATGGGTCTTTGATAATTATTTTAATTCTGTTTTATGTAAAACACTTTGAATTACCTTTATTTATGAAGTGTGCTATGTAAATAAAGACTTGCATTGCCTGAAGTGTTGGATACATACATGAATGGAAGTAAATGTAAATTTGGCACCTTCCTCTCTTCTGACTGCCGTTATCCATCTTCTTTCTCTTTGTCCTACATGGAAATATTGCAGAAACTTTACAATGTCTTTTTTTTCTTTAGCTATTGTAGCAAAAGGCAATGCTGCAATTATGTTTGCTATGAAAAAAATGCACAGACTGTTATTGGTAGCTGAAAGCACTATATAATTAGCTCAATTTAAAGATGTACATAAAAATATTCACTCAGTAAGATTTTGAAAAAAGAAATTAATACTTTAATTCAGCAAGGATGCATTTGATCAAAAGTGACATTTATAATGTTACAAAATATTTATATTAAAACAAATGGTGCTCTTTTGAAATTTCTGTTCATTAAAGAGTCCTGAATAGAAAATGTATCATGGGTTCCACCAAAATATTAAGCAGCACAACTGTTTTCAACATTTATAATAATAAGAAATGTTTCTTGAGCATCAAATCAGCATATTAGAATAATTTCTGAAGGATCATGTGACACTGAAGACTGGAGTAATGAAGCTGAAAATTCAGCTTTGATCACAGGAATAAATTACATTTTAACATACATTCAAATAGAAAACAGTTATTTTAAACTGGAACAATATTTCACCATTTTACTGTACTTTTATCAAATAAATGCAGCCTTGGTGAGCATAAAAGCCTTGTATCATAAGCATTAGAAAAATCCCACTGCTTGGAAATCAATGTTGTTATACAGTATCTCGCTACCATTTGAACCCTTCCTTAAGGTTGCAGGTTCACCATCTGCTGGTTTGTTTGGTTAGTTTGTTCATCGTCCCATCCTGAAACCACACCGCATGTCAGCTTCAAAACAAACCCTAACATTAACTCAAGCCCATGTCTTGTTTTTCACTTGATGCTTTTCCTCTAGTCATTTCCAAAAGGGTAATTTTATCTGCTGTTCATCGCTCGTTCAACTTCTCTTGAAATGATTCTGTCCTAGGCGGCGGGATTATTAGCAGCTATGGAGATTTGCGCACTGTCACCCGTTGAGCGTGTGATAGTGAATGATGCTCCGGTTGCCGTGCAATTCTGCCGTCTGACGGCGGTTCTGGATCTCGGGCGGTCGCGGTAATTACCGGAAATGATTTGACTTGATCGTGGCATCTTTTCTGTAAACTGCCGCTCTACCTCGTGTTTTTTGTTCATCTCTCAGCGGTGGAGGTGGCTGTAGCTCCGCTGGTCTTCCAGCGTGTAATTAGGAGTCTACAGGTGCAACAATAGCCCCAGTGGAGGGCCGGAAGAATGATTGACGCTAATGAATTTGGTACAATGGTGTAATCAGTGCTGAACACGGCCATGTGGGTGTCTGTGTGTGTGGCTTTCTGAGCTCTTTTGTTCTGTGTGAATTCTGTCCAGGTCCGCAGGGAGACTCTCTGCGCCGCCTGTCCAACATCTCTGCCTTACCTTCACACCGATGCCTTTCTTTCTCTCCTTTCTCTTTCGTCCTTGCCATCTCTTTTACATGGGTTTTTCACATTCAGATTCCTCTGCTTCACAGTCCTTATCTACTGTCTGGATGCTGTATCGTGTAAAGTGCTGAAATATGTTTCTGTTAAGGACATTTTGTGCATGCGATGGGTCTGTGTCTCTGTGGTAAAACGATAACAATCTCCACAGAAATGGCAGTCTTGCTCCTCAGAGCAAGTCTTGCTCGCTAGAGCAGTAGATCATCCAAAATAGAACAATTTGTCATCCATGTATTTTCCTTTATATGTGAAACACAAAAGGAGATGTTCGGTGGAAAGTCAGGGCTGCTCTTTTTCTTACAAAGTACCAGGATGGTTAGTTTTACTTCCAATCTCCAAAAAGAACCGAAAAGCACAACAAGCATTATAAAAGTAGTCTGTATTACTATAGATTACTGTATTGTTATTTTTAAAGAAGTCTCTTCTGCTCGCCAAGGCTCCATTTATTTAATTAAAAATACAGTAAATACCGTAATATTGTAAATTGTGACCCGGGACCACAAAACCAGTCATAAGGGTCAATTTTTCGAAATTGAGATTTATACATCATCTGAAAGCTGAATAAATAAGCTTTAAATAGGACAATATTTGGCCGAGATACAACTATTTGAATAGCTGTAATCTGTGGGTGCAAAAAAATCTAAATATTGAGAAAATCGCCTTTAAAGTTGTCCAAATGAAGTTCTTAGCAATACATAGCACTAATCAAAAATGAAGTTTTGATATATTTACAGTAGGAAATTGACAAAATATCTTCATGGAGATTAACATATCCATGATCTTTACGTAATATCCTAATGATTTTTGGCATAAAAGAAAAATCTATAATTTTGACCCATACAATGTACCCCAGCAACTTAAGACTTGGTTTTGTGCTCCAGGGTAACAATTATTATTACAATTCAAAATAACGTTTTTTTTATTTTAATATATTTTAAAATGTAATTTATTCCTTTGATGCAAAGCTGAATTTTCAGCATCATTACTCCAGTCTTCGGTGTCACATGATCCTTCAGAAATCATTTTAATATGCTGATTTGCTGCTGAAGAAATCTTTCTTATTATTATCAATGTTGAAAACAACTGCACTTTAAAAAGAACAGTATTTATTTATATATATATATATATATATATATATATATATATGTATTACATATTTTACTATCAATGTTACTTTTAATGGTAGTGCATATATAAAGTCTTATAAAACCCTACACTGGCTTTGTGTGAAAACAGACCAAAATTTAATTCTTTGATTCTAAAATGTTGGTGTGTCCCCCCACCCCAAACATGAAAATGCTGCATCATGTGACTCTATCACAGCCAATCAGAACATATTTTACATATTTCATATGTATTTATGTTGAGCCATATTTTAAACCAGTGATTTGACATCATCAACTTCATACAATTCAGTCTGTTATCATGTGACCTTAAATCTAGGAAATAAGTCATAAGGACTACTTTCATTATGATGCTTTTTTGGAGCTCGTAAATAACTATCCACGTTTATAATATGCAAAACAGAAGCTCAGACTTTTTTGCCTAACATCTCATTATGTTTTCTATAGCAGAAGGAAAGTCAAATGGCTTTGGAACATCAAAGTACATAAATGATGACAAAATAAAAAAAAAAAAATTGGTGGATTTGGTGGGTTGTTCATTTAATACTAAATACCCATAACTAAATTTCCACTTTTGCAGAATCATTTCACATTTGCTTAGAAAACCATTTGATCTTGACTCTATATTTACTTAGCATGACATTCAGTAGTAAAAACACATTCAGATTCAAACTGCTCCCATAGCACTTTTCTCCACTCCTCTCCATATAGCCAGACACTGACCCACATATCTAACCTTTTTCTCCAGGGCTGGTTAGTTTGCCTGGCTGTTAGAAAGCACCAACCCTGCACTTTGTGGCTGCTTTAGGATCTCATTTTGACTCCACTGCTATAATTTAAACCCTCAATAACCGAATACTTCAGAGACCACACACATTTCATTTATAAACATACCCTCTCATATTAAAAATATACTTGCGCCATTCACAAATATGAGTATGACTGTGAAAATAGCTCACACCTGTGTTTGGGGTGCCAAGCTTGCATTATTTTGAGTCCTTTTCTGTCTGAATCTTTGGAGCTCTTTAATCACAGATTCTGAGCTCCTCTCCCACAATCACGAGGAGATGGTCCCTATAATCAAGGTCAGTCCACATGACAATCATAAGATACACTGTGGCTCTAAGTAAAGAACATAACGCCTCTGTTTGTCTTGTTTACGACTGAGCGTCTTTCACAGCTATTCAAGCCTACATGAATTAAAATCTGAACCCATTTACCTGTATTTCTTATAGAATTCTGCTTTGCACCATCCACTGTATATGTATATGCATATGTTTATGAATATGTAATATTCATATGCATATGCACAGTGTGCGTATTCATCTATCTGTCTATGGGTATGCCTATGCATAAGTGTATTTATAAGCATTTGTGCATGTGTGTGTGTGTGTGTGTATATATAGATATAGCATGCTATGCATGTGTATGCCATGCTATATATATATATATATATATATATATATACACGTGTATGCTATGCATATGTATATTTTTATGTTTATATGTATATATGTTTGTATATTTATGTATATAGGCATATATGTACACATACAGTACATATATACTATAGTTTATTGTCTTGTTTAAAACATACATATATTGTTTTCATGTTTTTACAAAAAATGTAGAACAAAAATATAAAATACATTATATCCATTAAAAAATGTAGACTGATTCAAGTTTCATAAATAAGTCCAGGAAGTGAGTAAGATTTTGATTCAGCTCTGATTGATTCAGTGAGTTCTTTCTGTGAAGGATTCATCAGACTAATTCAACTCCTATGTTTACGAGTCTTTTTAAATGATTCATTGAAAGTTCCTGTTCATAAGAGTCATATGCGTATGAATCAGTCTCCACTGCTCATGCCGTATGTTTGTTTTGCGTGTTTGCAGTTTGTTCAGCTTAATAGAAAGATATGTTTTCTTGCCTTCCTAGAATTCATTTATGCATGCTATTCAAAGAAAACAATGCTAGTTTATGTAATTTTTATCAAATAAATAATAGTTTACTCCTCCTCTGAAATGACTTTCTATTTCAGGCTACATCACCAACCTGTCTTATTTTAGATGGAAAATGGTTTGAGACAAGCATGTCATGTTGGCTTTAAAGATAACACATTTAACACACAATGCGTTTGTAGTTGCAATAGAATATTCAGCAGTAAATAGCATAGAACTGTGATTTGGTTTTATTGTTTCTGAGGCAAAAAGTTATTACAAAATTTTATTTTTTTTATAATATGCGCATACATTGTTCACTCATGCACAATAAGACCAGGAGCATTTGTTTAGCATGCATATAGATCCAGTTTTATTTGCATTGTCTTTTAGGGTACATTTGCATTTCCATCCAGACGGTCCCAAACATTCTCTATGTTCTGGCTTGATTTCCTCTTTAAATGCTTTTAATGGGTGAATCTGGGAAGAGGCAGTGCAGGCAGCAGGGGTTTGGTTTTGTTTTGCGGTCTTGTGGGACTTGTGTATTGTTTTGCAGTGCCTCTGCTCTGAGCTTTAGGGTGCGCAGTGGGACGAGCAGAGCTTGAAAGGAGTGCGTGTGGCATTTTCTCCAAGGAACGAGGAAGGCAGTGCCTTCCCACCAAATTTGGATGTGAAAATAATCAACAGTACAAAAATAAAACAAAACAAATATTATGTAATACGAGATCAAATAGTGTGGACTCAAAGCACTCAGTTCTCTAAAGTTTCACATGAGCAGATGAAGTTTCAGAGGGAAGCAGCATCTGTTTTGAGCTCATCGGGTCCCATAAGACACATTGCATGCAGCCTAATAATCCGATCATAATCCAACTGGAAGCTTACTTGGAACAAAACAACATCATGTAAAGCACCTCAGTTGGAAAATAAAATTATCTGATTAAGCTCGATTCAAATGACGTTTATTTCCGACTGAAATGGCATACATCTTAAATAATCTGTTAAACAGAACAATAATTACATTTTAAATCTCAAAATTTTATAATCGAATTTAAAAAAGTCTTGCAGAGACACCGTGCCACATATACACATTTAAAACAACTGCACTTTAAAAAAAACAGTATTTATTTATATATATATATATATATATATATATATATATATGTATTACATATTTTACTATCAATGTTACTTTTAATGGTAGTGCATATATAAAGTCTTATAAAACCCTACACTGGCTTTGTGTGAAAACAGACCAAAATTTAATTCTTTGATTCTAAAATGTTGGTGTGTCCCCCCACCCCAAACATGAAAATGCTGCATCATGTGACTCTATCACAGCCAATCAGAACATATTTTACATATTTCATATGTATTTATGTTGAGCCATATTTTAAACCAGTGATTTGACATCATCAACTTCATACAATTCAGTCTGTTATCATGTGACCTTAAATCTAGGAAATAAGTCATAAGGACTACTTTCATTATGATGCTTTTTTGGAGCTCGTAAATAACCATCCACGTTTATAATATGCAAAACAGAAGCTCAGACTTTTTTGCCTAACATCTCATTATGTTTTCTATAGCAGAAGGAAAGTCAAATGGCTTTGGAACATCAAAGTACATAAATGATGACAAAATAAAAAAAAAAAAATTGGTGGATTTGGTGGGTTGTTCATTTAATACTAAATACCCATAACTAAATTTCCACTTTTGCAGAATCATTTCACATTTGCTTAGAAAACCATTTGATCTTGACTCTATATTTACTTAGCATGACATTCAGTAGTAAAAACACATTCAGATTCAAACTGCTCCCATAGCACTTTTCTCCACTCCTCTCCATATAGCCAGACACTGACCCACATATCTAACCTTTTTCTCCAGGGCTGGTTAGTTTGCCTGGCTGTTAGAAAGCACCAACCCTGCACTTTGTGGCTGCTTTAGGATCTCATTTTGACTCCACTGCTATAATTTAAACCCTCAATAACCGAATACTTCAGAGACCACACACATTTCATTTATAAACATACCCTCTCATATTAAAAATATACTTGCGCCATTCACAAATATGAGTATGACTGTGAAAATAGCTCACACCTGTGTTTGGGGTGCCAAGCTTGCATTATTTTGAGTCCTTTTCTGTCTGAATCTTTGGAGCTCTTTAATCACAGATTCTGAGCTCCTCTCCCACAATCACGAGGAGATGGTCCCTATAATCAAGGTCAGTCCACATGACAATCATAAGATACACTGTGGCTCTAAGTAAAGAACATAACGCCTCTGTTTGTCTTGTTTACGACTGAGCGTCTTTCACAGCTATTCAAGCCTACATGAATTAAAATCTGAACCCATTTACCTGTATTTCTTATAGAATTCTGCTTTGCACCATCCACTGTATATGTATATGCATATGTTTATGAATATGTAATATTCATATGCATATGCACAGTGTGCGTATTCATCTATCTGTCTATGGGTATGCCTATGCATAAGTGTATTTATAAGCATTTGTGCATGTGTGTGTGTGTGTGTGTATATATAGATATAGCATGCTATGCATGTGTATGCCATGCTATATATATATATATATATATATATATATACACGTGTATGCTATGCATATGTATATTTTTATGTTTATATGTATATATGTTTGTATATTTATGTATATAGGCATATATGTACACATACAGTACATATATACTATAGTTTATTGTCTTGTTTAAAACATACATATATTGTTTTCATGTTTTTACAAAAAATGTAGAACAAAAATATAAAATACATTATATCCATTAAAAAATGTAGACTGATTCAAGTTTCATAAATAAGTCCAGGAAGTGAGTAAGATTTTGATTCAGCTCTGATTGATTCAGTGAGTTCTTTCTGTGAAGGATTCATCAGACTAATTCAACTCCTATGTTTACGAGTCTTTTTAAATGATTCATTGAAAGTTCCTGTTCATAAGAGTCATATGCGTATGAATCAGTCTCCACTGCTCATGCCGTATGTTTGTTTTGCGTGTTTGCAGTTTGTTCAGCTTAATAGAAAGATATGTTTTCTTGCCTTCCTAGAATTCATTTATGCATGCTATTCAAAGAAAACAATGCTAGTTTATGTAATTTTTATCAAATAAATAATAGTTTACTCCTCCTCTGAAATGACTTTCTATTTCAGGCTACATCACCAACCTGTCTTATTTTAGATGGAAAATGGTTTGAGACAAGCATGTCATGTTGGCTTTAAAGATAACACATTTAACACACAATGCGTTTGTAGTTGCAATAGAATATTCAGCAGTAAATAGCATAGAACTGTGATTTGGTTTTATTGTTTCTGAGGCAAAAAGTTATTACAAAATTTTATTTTTTTTATAATATGCGCATACATTGTTCACTCATGCACAATAAGACCAGGAGCATTTGTTTAGCATGCATATAGATCCAGTTTTATTTGCATTGTCTTTTAGGGTACATTTGCATTTCCATCCAGACGGTCCCAAACATTCTCTATGTTCTGGCTTGATTTCCTCTTTAAATGCTTTTAATGGGTGAATCTGGGAAGAGGCAGTGCAGGCAGCAGGGGTTTGGTTTTGTTTTGCGGTCTTGTGGGACTTGTGTATTGTTTTGCAGTGCCTCTGCTCTGAGCTTTAGGGTGCGCAGTGGGACGAGCAGAGCTTGAAAGGAGTGCGTGTGGC